>NC_066373.1:21330974-21480974 GCF_013377495.2 Cygnus atratus | reverse complement strand
ATTGCAATATTTGTGAGTCAGATCCCTATGCAACAAAACCTGTAATCCTCTAAACAGAATGCTGATTATTAGGGAACATATAATGACATAAGAATATTTATTTATAAGGCAAGAAAGAAGCATCCAGCATAAGGAAAGTGCAATAAAGAGCAAGTACGGTTGAATCAGTTGATTTTTCTTCTTTGTTCAATACAGAAGTAATATACTAGCTGTCAATCTTCTATAGGTTTTAAAATACTTGCCAAAAATATTGAAGTATGCTAATGTCTTGTTGTGCTTAAAAAAGAAGTTCTCTGACATCTGAAAGTAAGTTTTGAATGTTGCTGTGACTTGGACATGTGTCCTGATTTGGAATATTTTGCTTCACTAAAGTAGAACCCTATAAAATCTTTTGGGTTTGACTGTAAGATGCACGTGTATAGACAGTAATTGGCCTGTTACAGAGATATTAATTAACATGTTAGATATGTTTTCTTTATTAATGAGAAATTCACACATACTATTTAAATTAATTTGTATAGTTTGAAATTAATTTATTGTGGCCTTCGATGACCTCAAATCTACTAAGACAAAGCTGGAGTATTGTACTAACTGTTAAACCATTCATTAAACATTTTATGCAAATAGTGTTTGTTTATAAACAAATTAACTGCAAGGATTTTCAAAACAGGTGCTGTGTTGTGAATGCGTACTAAATGATGTGGTACTGAAAGAATTAATTAGACCTTCAGATGTAATTAGTTGCAATAATTTGCGTGATTAGCGGCTTGGTTAAGAAGTAAGATACACACATTGTAATGCATGGAAGAGTCACTGCAGTAGCTTTGTCTTTCATACAGTGAGGATGAGATTTCCTCATGTTCAGGAAATTTTTCAAAAAATTGCTGACATAGCTGGAGTTAATTGCCAAGCATCCTGTAGGGGTAATGTTTTTTTTTCCTTTTTTTTTTTTTTTTTTTCCCCTTGGCTTTTTGCGATGCATATGCATTGTAAGCAACACAATTTGTTTGCAACTCAATGAATTTTTAAAACAGAAGGCTGTTAACCCTAGATCTTGAAGTCTCCAGAGGAAGAAATGATACTTAATACGTTCAGGGTTAAAAGATAGCCTATGATAAGCCATATGAAACAGGTCCTGTGTTTCAGCATCAGTTCTAAATATTCATGTAATTTTCTCCCTCCTTGTAATCATAGTTCTGATTTTTCTTCTCATGTATCCAACAATGCAGTCAACTATTGAACGTACATGAAGAATGCTTTTGAAATTGGCATTAGTCAAAATTCATTAAAAAGAAAGTTATGATTACTGATACTTAATTTATGATGATCACACTCACAGTTATGATAAATGTACAATACTTTTGTGACTTGCAAGAAAGCTTTTTCATCTCGATAATGCCTTGATTCCTACTGACAGTATTAGAGAGGGGGTTTTGAAATGAATTAATATAATTAATATAGAGATTTTCTTCATTGTTTTGCCCACTTGAAAAGGTGGATTGACAGTAAACCGCAATAAATTCAGGTTTTTCGTCACTAGTGGAAGTCTATTGCATTGCTGTTTTAAAAGAAAAGGCTAAAGATTTTGTGCCTTGAGGCATCAAGAATGCACAAATATGAAAGTAATACACACTTTGGCTCTGACAATACCCTTTTAATATTGGTAGAAACACACCTGGGGGGAGACCTGCACGTGCATTTTGAAAGAATAGGTATGTTCTCTGTGAATCACTTTTTTCGGAAAAGGAAAAGTCTCTAGAAAAAGTTAATGGAGAGTGTAGAAAAAAAAGGAAGAAGGAAAGTTCAGTAAATAGGTTAACAAGTAAATAAGTGCAATTAATCAGCAGTGTAGAAGATACAAGGTTATGACACGCTTATGTATGGCAAGTGTTAGATGTAGAGATGTTCTACACCTGTAGAGGTGTTCTATCTTCAGCAGGTTTGGATTTAGGCTTTTTTTCATACAGAACCTTATTTCATCAGATTAAACTATAGCAATTTGTAAGATGAGCCCTGGGGAACCTTATTTTGTTCCATGTGGCAATGGTCACATAAGAACTCGTTTCATGCATTAATATAATGATTATGAGGCTTGTGCTGGAAAGGACCTTCCTCCTTAAAGGACAACCATTGCTATAGCTACCCATTTGTTTATGTGTTTTTAAGTTTTTGCCTTGTGATCTCCATATAGTGAGTTGATATATAGCTGCAAATCTGACAAAAGCAGCAAGACTTAGCAAGAGGTCTGTTGTTAAATAGTGAACAAAATTATATTTGGATTAGTGACTGGAGAAGTATTAATGTTCACATGTCCAAGTGAAAGTAAAACCCATGCTTTTTATCGCAAAGTCAATGTGGAATGCAGTTTGTTTTAGGACTGAGGCAGAATTTAAGTACACTACTTCTTTTCTACAACAGAATGGCTATTGTCACTCAGCATTTCTTTAAAAAGAAAGCATAAAACAAAAATGGAATCAAATAAATATTAAAAATCACAAAAGAAGAACAAAAAAGGATCATTAACTTCTGCACAGCTGCTGTGTGTCTGCTGTTGTGGGGATTACCCTTAATTACTGTGGATGAAGTTTGCTATCATTGGTTCTTCGGATGCTTCAAAATAGGTTTACTTTTAAAGGAGTTGTTCTTTCTATATATGTTTTAATAGAATATGTAGCTGTTAGTCCTAAACAGGCTGGCAATCAGCTGACAAAGCTGAGATGGGGAGCCACTTGAATGTTTTTTACTGTAGTCTGTTTAATTCAGTACTTTCATTTTAAGTGTGATGCTTGCAAAGTAGTCTTTAGAATGGGCTCTTCTGTATTGTGTTTGAATTTGAACAAAATTAACATTTGTATGTCATCAGCAGATGAAATGTATAGCTCAAGGCAATGAAGGATAGAAAGTCAAAGAATATGGGAAATTTGATTAAAATGAGTAAGCAGTGGAAGGTCTTAAGGGTGGACATAGCTTACTCATTGATTTAGTTGTATTGTTTCTTGAGGCAAAAGAAGCTAATTCCATGGGATGTTTAGAAAATAGGCTTTAAATCTGGAAATAAAAAGGCATTTAAGTCAATGAAATTAGGTTTTAGACACTGTAATCTGGAGAGTTTCCTACTTGCATTTCTTAGCCCTGTTTCACAAAGTGGACACAATACTGTGCAGGTAAACACTCTCTGAGGGAATGTCTTTCCAATGAATTTTTGTTGTAGCCATTATGATGCAGGTTCAGTTGGATATCCACAACTTTTTGTATTCTTTTAATCACCAGGATGTGAGCCATGGGACTGAGCCCAGATTGCCAACCTGGCAATTCGCTGCTGTGCATGGCTTACCAAACACTGTCATTCTGTGCTGACCACTGTTCACCAACATGAATCACCTGTCCACATGATATGTTACTGCATTGTATAATGTTGCTTCAGGAAAATGTTGTAGTTTGCTAGACCTCTGCACTTACATCTTTGTAATGCTTTGACTCTTGTTTCTCAGTTTCTCATTTGCCTCAGTATTCTGAACGGTCTAGATACCAGCTTTTATACTTTTGAATTTGCTTGATGAATTCACTTAGATGTCTTTTCAACATTTCAGAGACTTTCTTGTCAACATTTTCTTGGTGCATTAGTACAGTAAATGTGAAACACTTTGCCTGTTGGTATTTTGCTTGTGTGTTCAGTGCTAAAGGACAGTTTTTCCAAGAGAACTTTTAAATTAAAAGTCACTTGACATGGATATCCCTGACAAGGGACAATTTCATAACCTGAAATGAATGTACACGATTCTTTTTTTTTTTTTTTTTCCCTGTAATTTCTTCATTGTTGGTTATGGTGGAAGCACCAGACATGCTGGGGACTTCACTATTTCGGTGATTGACATCAGTGTAAAACTAAGACCAATGTGGCATTTAGCTTTCTTATACAGATATTGTGCGCACAAACAGATGGCCTTTGTTGGGATGTAACACAGTTTGTAATGAAGATGAGATCATTCACAATTTATTTCTATCTGTTAGAGTCCTCTGTTTTGTAATTCTGTTTTCAATGAAATTGCTTTGCAATGGATTCTTCTGTTTAAAACAGTTACTTCACCATAAGAAGTTTCTACGCTACAAAATGTTCTCTCTGATATCACTGTTTTTGATAGACCCCTATGTGTGACAGTATTTGAAATCCGTGCTTGATTCCTGTTACTCTAGGTTTACTGTACATTTATTACTCTGTTGGAATCTTCCATAAGCAGAGGATTTTGTGCTCAGAAATCATCTGTAAACAGTCCCATAATTCTTAAGCATAAATGAAAAGCTGCAATCGTATTTTTTTCCAATACACCTGTAACCATGGCTCTAAATGGTATACCTTAGCTAATCAAACTTTTTTTTTCTCTAAATTTCCTGCATTGCTAACAGTGCAAACTTCAGCAAAAGTAAGTGTCAGACAGCCATCAGCTGCAGACTTCTAGCAGGTGGCTGGTATTTATGAATTTTTTTCCTTTAGTGAGACTCAGTACTGACAAGCTTCAAGTATACTGTCTGCTCAGAGGGTACATTCTCCCTATTGGTATACAGTCAAAATTTCAGAAAGCATTAGGGAAACATGGCTAGCCTAATCCATTATCAGGCTGAGTGAGGTTCTTGCCTGTGTGAATGGCAGCTTTGAGTTGGTCTAAATAAGGTTAAAGTTCAGATGGGTTCTGTGAAAGTGAGGGGGTAGAAACTCTTGATATCCTTTTGAAGGTAAACCTGCCCTGCCAGCTGGAATATGGATAAGGAAGACAGGGAGAGGAGCACTTTGTTCATGCCCATTTTATTTCTTAAATATTTGCAACAAGTCAAAACTGAAGACAGGTTGCATGGTGAGACAGACTTTTATTTGGACCTGCTTTACTTTTTTTCACTTTAGCGTGTGTTGTTTCAGGGATCTTTTCAATGCTGCTTGGTGTTGACTCTGTCAGGGCAGGAAAGGAAGACATTTTTGGTTTAGGAATTGGCAGAAATGTGGGGGGAGAAGTTTGTAGTCTGAGAATATGATGATGAGTAAGTGAAACTACTTTGTGACCTGGCATCCTTTGAATGAAGGTGAAGAGGCTGTAAAAAGTAGCGGTGTTTTTTCAGGGAAGGCAGCTCAGTACTCATCTGTCAGGTGCAGCCTGCTCCTGCTGAGCATGCTTTGGCATTGGGGTACATGTGCAGGCATACTTGTGACTGTGGTCCTGTTATTGGCATATTGGGGGCATAGGAAAATTCAGGCTGGAAAGGACCTCAGGAGGTCTCTAGCCCAACCTCCTGGGGAAGAAAGAGAATTAAATAGAAAACTTTTCAAAACGGAATGATCTAATGTCCAGAAATAACCTGTTTAGCATTCTGTGTATAACTTCTTTGCACAGATATGCTGCAGTTCTTTACAGTCACTGGTGTTCTGTAGTCACTGAAGAGTTTATTTCATATATAGTATGTTTCTGTTTTTCACCTTGGAAATGTGGAAGACTTGAAGAACTGAAGCCAACTCATCTTGTGTCAGGATGTATGGAAACTCCCAGCAAATAAGAGATGATGGGAAGACTCAGGTATCCTCAGCTATTGTCAAGGATAGTACTACGCTCTAATGAATAGAGCAGCACATATAATTGACTTCTCCTATGAAGAAAGGCTGAGAGAGCTGGGGATGTTCAGCCTGAAGAAGAAGAGGCTCTGGGGAGACCTCACTGCAGCCTTTCAGTACTTAAATGGGGCTTATAAAAAAAAAAAAAGATGGAGAACAACTTTTTGCTCAGGCAGATAATGATAGGACAAGGAGGAATGGTTTTAAACTAAAAGAGGGGAGATTTAGATTAGAGGGTAGTAGGAAATTCTTCACTCTGGGTGATGAGGCATGACAAGACCCTGGCAACCTGATCTAGTGGGTGGCATCCCTGGATCTAGTGGGTGGCAACCCTACCCATGGCAGGAGGGTTGGAATCAGGTGATGTTTAAGGTCCCTTCCAACTGAAGCTGTTTTATGATTCTAGGACTTCAGATTCTTGGCTGAAAAAAAACCACACAACAAAAGTAAAATAATTTTCTTCAGATGTTTTGCAACATTATTTAACCACAAATATGAACTTGTTTAGTTTGCTTTCATTCTTTTGCTTAAACACAACTAATGGAAGTGACCTCATAGTTCAAAGTAAGCTGCATTTGTTTTTTTGACCATAAAGAAACCAACAGCCAAAAATGACAAACAACCCCTCTCCCCTCCAAAGCCACCAAAAATAAAAACTAAACAACCCTATTTGCAAAGTACTTTTCTATCACTCCTAACACTCTTCCTCAAATATTGCAAAGAATATGGCTTAAAATTAGAAGTATTAGGTTGAGATTTCGAGATTAGTGACTGAACTGAACTCCAGAGTGCCTAAGAGCTGCTGGTTTATGTTAGAGTTTAATACAAAATTTGACTTGACAGAAGTTTTCCAGAGTTCAGATGCAAATCTATTGTTTGTGTTTTGAATTCATCTATGATGAATAAGATCATTGAAGTGAAACCCTGTTAGTAGCAAAATGTAAAAAACAATATAAAAATAGTAGAGAAAATTACTCTCAATATAAGGAAAGAGAGAGGAATATCAAATTCTTTAGGGGAAATTTGGGGTGCAAAATGGAAGCATTCTAATTGGAATTTAGCCAGTCTACATTTGAGCACTGTTTATTTTGAAAAATATATTGTCAACATTTGAATATTTAAGATAGTAGTACTAATGATTAAAAGAACTATGGAAATATTTAATGAGCCTGGGTTGTCACATCCACATTTTTTGTCTCACTGCGAGGTTGGCACTGTCAGCAACAGTAACCACATTGTGTTTTTTAACATATTAAGGTATTAGTTCAATGCAAACAAGGTAAAAATAATCCCTAGAAATTGAAAAAATAGTGCTTCTGCAAGATGAAGATATAATTTACATATCCTTCATGCAAATATGTCTTGGTGGAGTAAGGAGACCAAGACAGAAGTATTATGGCTATAATTGTTTTTACTAATGTGGATGTTTCTGATGTACATTTTGAGCTAATTTGTTACATGAAAATGTATTTAGGAAAAACTGTTGCTAGATGAAATAATTGCAGGCTTTTACTGTGTGTACCAAATCAAACTTATGTTAGATTTTTAGTTTTGAACTTCCGTATTACCCTAACTGCAATGCTTCATTTTTTAAAATGAACATACATTCAGGTTTGGTATAAACTGTGGTTAATCCCATTGACTTCTGTGAGACTGCATGGAATTTCAGTTAAGAGAATGGTACCCACCGTATTCATCACATTCCACTTTTCTGTTTAGGTTTTTTATACTGTCAAAGGTTTGAATACCTTATGTTCTAATACTGTTATGCTCAAAATTAAAGTGGATGTTCCCTGATAGACATTTCACATTCAGATATTTTTTATATTGCTATAAATATTTTGTATGTTAGAAATAAAGTGTTTGCTATCATGGAGATCATATTTTTTGTGCACTGAATTTGCTTCAGATGATAGAGAAATTATAGGCTACAATATGTAATCAAACAGCAATATGGAAAGCTTAAATAGAATGCGCCCTAAGGACAAAGGCTGGTTAAGACTATAGGGGATAGAATAAATGGGAGTTTTAGTAGAGCTCTCTCTGATTCCAAGAGATAAATTATGCTCTGCCTTTTTTGTATCTCTTTGGGACTGTACTACATAAATTATGACCAAATATAATTTAGGCTTTCAGCCCATATTTCTGAACATCCATCTTGTACATTTTAAGTACAAAATTACCATTTTGCAGAAGTATAAAATTGAGACAAATTTTTTTTCATCTGTGCATTTAACTTCTGCATACTTTATAGCAGCTAAAGGGTTAGTGAGGACCTCATTGCTATCCAGAGGGTGATGTTAGCCAGTTGATTGTACAACTGTGTTAAGACCTACATAAACGTGAATAAAATTTGGGCACAGAAGTGTGAATTATATATTGTTTCAGAATAGGTATTGACTGTAGATTTAAGTAATAAGTAACAAGGTTTTCTGAAGAAAAAGCAGTCCTTTGTAAAACCCCAATTATTTATCAATTACATTAAAAAAAAAGTATATAGAATTACCTTTTAAAATGAAGTTAAAGATAAGTCACCTGAACTTTGGCATACATGAAGCTCATGGAGTACAAGCGTGCAATGCATTTGTGGTCTCAATTTGCACTTGAACGCCAGTATGTGTATATGAATAAAGTGATAGATCCTAGGAGCCCTATCTTACATTGCTCAAACACTGCATTTTGTAACTTGGATCTCTGTGTAAAGTCAACTGAGAATTGTGTGCTTCATTTCTCCCATTATAGTGTGTGATACTGTAACACTATCTGGAATTCTAAAATTAGGAATAATCACAAGGTGCATCCTTGGGGTGAGTGCATATCTTCCACAGGGGACAGAATGGAGGAAAAAGATGAAACTCCTCCTTTGAGGAATGCAAACTCACAAGAAATTTATATTTCTGACAAAGTAGCACAATTTAAAACTGACCCAAGATAGCTTTAAATAATATGCCAATAGCTTGCAATGGTATTGCTGGAGGAGGTTTTTGATCCATAATAATGGAGAACTATCCTTCCAGACTTAATAAAACTTACTCTGTATTAAGAATAAGAAACATCTAGCACTTTGCAGATGCATATGAGAATGACACCTGCAGTATACAAAAGTTTAAAATCGTAAGACCTAGGTGGCAAATATAACAAGGTTGGCTTTATTTTGCATACATTTGATGACCATGGCTTTGAGAGTTCAATGCAGACTTTCATGATATGTGAAAAAGTAAACAGAGGAAGTGTCTATTGTAGAAGTACAATGAATAATAGCGCTGAAGAAGAAAATCCACCCCCCCCCCCCCCCCCAAATACAATAGGCCAATTCTTTCTCTGTTACAGATTTCCTATCCTTTAACTTGGCGATGCTCGCATGTACAGTGTTTTGCCATTATAATGTTTACCTTTTTTCTGTAATTGATATTCCATTTAAAGCCAATGGCATTCACTAGACTGCTGGCTTTCCCTGCTTTCTGCAGTAAGTAGAAGGAATACGGGAACTCAAGCAGTAATGCTAATTGCTTATAAAGATTTTAATGACAATTACTTTAACTGATGGCAGAGATTAGTCTACTATCGCAGACACCATCAAAGGCTTGTCACCTTACCTTCTGTAGGGAAATAAGGTATTTATTATCTACATAAAATGGTGGAATATTTAAGTTTGAAAAGTGTGAGAATGGCAGTTTCAATTGTAACTTTCAGTTGTTCTCAAAAAAAAAAAATTATATAAGAAACAAAAAAAATCTACACCCCTCTACTTCACCATCTAACAATGTCTTCTAGGGAGGAAATGCAACATATAAATTATAAAAATTGAGAGTTTCTTTGGCTCCTTCATTAGTTTTCTTAATATTGTCCCTATTCTTTCTCCACTGAAGAGTGAAAGAAATTGGAAATGTTATCACTCTGGGATCACTGTCAGATTGCTGCTGCATGATCCCTTCTTTCTGGAACAGGACATGTGTCTTTGTGCATTTTCTTCAATAGTTACATACACTTCTGTGAGTCTTTGTCTCCTGAAGTTCTCTTGGGCAGGGATCCAGTTGCTTAAGGATATTATGGCTGACATTACATTGTGGTCTTCCTTTTTCAAAAGGCATTCTCCTCTCGCAGTAGTCAAGATCCTTCCTGAAATAATGTAGCATCTATGGACCTCATTACTGATGGTCAAATTATGACTGGGGTGTTGATCTTATTGTGGAGGTCAGACTGTTTTGTTATGTGGTAGAAGAGGACGAAATGCATTCCATTATGTTTTACAAGCCTCTCTCTTCATTAAGTATACTATGTGTTTTACGTTTTGGTTATGAACTTTTAAAATCGTCATATGAAGGCAAAAGAAAGTCTATGAGTTAGCTACCACAGGGTTAAATTTTGAGTCATTGCTAAGTGATTTCATGTCCAGAGAGCCTTCAACTCAGAATGTATAACATTTATCTGCCTAAAATTAAAAGGAAATGAAAGAGATTTATTAGTGCTTGTTTCTTGAAGATGGTTCTCCACATTTGGATTGGTTGAATGATTGAGTATAAAAGGTTTTCATAATGATGTTGCATTGTACAAATGGGTTCTAACCAGAAGTGCTGTCCTAAATGCTGCTGACTTAAGGATAAAAGTAGCAGGAAGAGAGGATAGCCTCTTTGCAGTTAAGGTCATAACCAGAGTCCTCTTATAAAATACTAATTTAACTGGAATAATTTAGGCTGGGAAAATTATTTATATGTGACAAATGAGTGGGTTGGCACTGAAGTTTAAAGAAAGGATGATAAAAAATTGGTCAAATGAATTTTGAGGTGCAAGAAGGCTAGCTGATCCATCAGTAAATCTGGTGGTGCAGGTAGTGATGCTGTAAATGTAAGATTGAGTGTATTAAGAGAGGGCAGAGTTGTTTTTGGACAATAGGGGAAAATAGGGAAAAAATCAATAGGGCTTGTAGCTAGGGAGAAGTATATGCTTCTTTACGTTGAAAACCTTGTTTTCTTTAGACATTTTGGACATTCAAATGGGTTATAAATCTTAAGATCTGAAAGAAGAAATTCAGTGTTCAAAGAACTGGTAATATCAAAGTGTGTTTCAAAAATGAACATAAATTTCATACTACCCACGTTAGTTATGCGTTATTTTTTTTCCCGGTAACAAGAAAAAGTGTGTGCATCATAACATCACACTTCAAGCCCCCCCCACTTTAATTTTTTTTCATTGGCATTTGCACTTAAAAGACTTATTGAAAAGAAACATAGAAGAGACCTTTCTTCAGTCTTATTTTCATATAATTTTAATATACTAACATAACAGTGCAAACCATGATAGTTATATAACTTCTTGTAGACTATAGATAAGTGTTACAATTCCTTTATAATTCCTTGGTTATCTCTCAATATTAATTCCTGTGTGATAGAGGTATAGAATTAGGGACCATTTATTATATTGTTTACCATAAATTTCCTTGCTTTACAATCAATTTTTTATTTTTTAAGAATGATAAAATACTGTCATTCATATGGAGAATATATGGAGATACATATATAGAGATATTTAAGAGCAATCTTTTTTTTCTTTGAATTTTTAGTAAACAGCTTGTGTATGTATGTGCTATTTGCATTAATTTAACATTGTTTTGAGTTCCATAGTGAATGTTTTAATGTGTGGATTATTTGGGAGTTTTCTGATATTCACAATTTGGTAACTGATTTGTGTGATTGACCACCCATCCAGTATATGCTTTCTGGCTGGGTGCTTATGGCGTTTATAAGTATGTGTAACCCTGAACAGCTTCCTGAGGGTTTGCTCTTTATCAGTGTAGGAGACATTATACAGAAGATATATTTAAAAAGAAAAAAAAGTCCGAGAAATATAAGGAATTCCTAAAACATTCTGTTTTAATTTTCTTCTAAAACATTCTAATTTTCCTCTAGTGACTAATTTAAATATATGTTTATGATTCTATCAGTTACCTCCAAGTAACCACAGATGCAAAGATTCAGAGTCAAAGCATGCAAAGAATAGCTAAGTTGTATCCTGCATGCTGATGTGACCTTTTCTTGGTGTTTAAAATGGTGGCATCTTTATGGCTGAACACGTTTTTAAAAAATATAATTCTAAACTCAAACTGCAATAATATATAAGTTCTTAAATTACTTTAACAATGTAAACTGGACTTATTAGATCTTGATTTTTATTCATAAAATAAATAAAATGCTAGTGTTATGATCTACTGTACATCTGATAACTTCTGTGTAGCTGGAATGATCTATAGATGCAGAATCTACACCTGCGCATTTGTTTTTTGGAATGGAACTCCTGCTTAACAGCACTGTTTGCTTTCTAGAGCTACTGATCAAAATGATTTTATTTTTGAAAATATCATCAGTCATGCAACATAATTCTTAAGTCCGTCTTATTTTTATATCTTCAATTATGACTTTTCCTCATAATTATTTAAGTATTATTGATATTCTCAGAATATCTCATGTGAGTTCTGTCACATGATAAAGCAAGACAATAACATGCGTTGTGTTCAGCATGATTTTGCTATGGGTTTTATGCTGACTTTCTGCCAAATAATAATGTATTTGACAATTCAAGATCAAATTTATTTTTTGTTGTAAAGAGGGTGGATTACATATCAAGAAGACTTACTGTATAAGTCCCCAGAAAAAAGTGGTCTGTTGTGAATTTTACCCATATACAATCTGGAAAGTTAAAGAGCATTGTTTTACTCCTACTCAATATTAACAGTTGAAATGAAAGTGCTGCTCAGTGGATGAATGAGATCATTTGAGGTCCAAAACCTGATTTCTTAAGAGAGTGTGAAAGTTTTTGGTGTTTCTTTTTCATCACGTGAGGAGGTCTGAGAACACAGTATGGCAGGTTGCTAATTGATAGGCCTTGGATTTTATTGGTCATAAGATGGGCCTGATCTAGTCATTGAAGTGTTTGATTTTTTCATAGGTTGCAACATAGGTATAGAGAACTCCCTGGTATTTACTTCAGAGGAGCATAGATAACTTTGAATAGTTCATATTAGCTGTAAAAGGGATAGAGTGCATGGCACTGACAGAGAAATTGCCATTGTCAGCAAAATGTCTTCAGTAAATAGTGTGAGCATATTTATGAGCTTTTATTTTGCCTGGCTTATGCTAGTGGAACAGGGGAAAGTCTGTCCAGGAAAACACTGTTAAGAAGTGCTGAACAAGAATTAAAGAACTATTTAAAAATGTGCCTTCTCTGAAAACGCTCAGGAACACAGTTTGATCTGCTGAGGATCTCAACAATTTACTCATCTGCATGTGCTTTAAGTAAAGCTGAAAACTGAAGTAGTGATAAAAGCTGAATCGCACACCATAAAATTGCTCAGTCTTTAAGTTTCAGCACTAAAAAACCTACATACTGGAAAGGGGGAACTCAAATTGCAGCCTAATAAAGTATCACCCCGTGTTTGTTCCTCATACAGAACAATGACCTCTCATAAGCCATTGCTTTCTTACTTTCCTAAGGGTTACTGTGTTGCCTTGATTCTTCTCCCTGATTATCTTGAATCCTGTCAAGTTGGAAAGCTCTCCCCTCCCTTGCTCTTTCTTCCTAATAGACATGAAACAGTCCAGTCAATAATATTTTACTTGTCTTCCCACTGCGTGTCTCTTCCTCTGATCAGTTTAGGCGGGTTTGACTGCAAAAAGTCAGAAGGGAGGTTAAGATCTGAAAGTTCAGCCAAATGTTATCAGCCATAGAGATGTTGCTAAGGGAAAGGCCTTACAGCCCCTAAGACCGGAGCCAATAATAGCTGCACATAACTGATAACATCAACAGCTGTCAAAGATCCAGGCATTTGTGGTTCGTCTGTAAACTCAAACACCTGTATTCAGTCAGGCTTTGATTGTTATCCCCTCTTTTCCTGTCATTTTGATTCGTTCCTTGAAGGTGCTGCCAGGATATTCTAAGCTGCTAGTTGATTTATAAAGTGAAAGAGCCCTTCGAAAGTTTGGCACAGTTTGAAAAATCGACTGAGGCTCTCATTCATAGGGTGACAAGTTACTTTGACATCGATATTGACAGCATTCTTTTAATTAAGTTTTAGACGATGTAAGGAAGGGTTCAGATCCTTGAAAGCATGGGTTAGAAGTACGTTAACAGCTTCAACATGTGTCACTTAAAAGAACATTGTGCACTTTAAGATGGTTTCTTTTGTGATGAATTAGATCAAAGTGACTAATAAACATTCTCCATGAAAGCTCTTCAGAACACAGTATATACATGTTTGAGATATTTAAAAGATAGGGTTTCAAGGATCAAACTGAAAGCTAAGCTAAAATATCTTAAATGGACAGCTGATACTGTGGTCTGACTACAATAAATTAATATGCAGCTCAGAAAAAGAGAGTTCTTTATTTTTTAATAGGAATTTCATGATAAAATGTGCATGTATAGTTCTTTACCAGTCATGCAGGGAATTGTGCAGAAATGTGTGTAGAGCAAACTTACAGAAGGAGTGGTTTTGAATGGCTAGACTATGATGGTAGGGTCAGATAGATGAATTATTATTATTTTGAAGTAATGCAAAATACTGAAGGTCTATTGACTTCCTCTGCTCTGTGCTTTGCAGTGAGTTTGAAATGACTGCGAAGCATGGCAATAGCCAAGTGTAATGGAGTTTGGGGATTTTTTTATGTTCCTGTAGTGCCTGTGTCTCTTTCTTTTAAAGTTCTAAAAGTTCCTTCTTACCCTGTTTCATTATTTGCAACTTTATTCCAGAGAAAATACATGTACTACAGTAATAGACAAAAGAGCAGCATTTTAATTAATACTGCTAGCCCAAACTGTGTATTCCAGGAAGAATATTTCCAACTAGCATCAGGTGCCTTTCAAATGAAAACATTTTCTTTGTAAAGAGATTATAGTGATGAAAAATGATACAAATGTTATGTTATAAAAATTTGATGGTAGGGTTTGTAACAGCTGTTTTCTTCTCATCAGTGTTTTTGTTTTCCACCTGCAGTTTTATAAGACCAGTCTTTTGCAAATAATTGGGGACATACGCTGAATTTGTGTGTGGCTGAGCGCACAGCTGAGGAGGTTCTCTGAGTCAACAAGAATCATAACTGCGAAATCCAGTAACTGCAAATTTAAAAGTGATTATTATCAATTATTTCTAAATAGAGCAATAAAAAAAATATTAAAAAATGGATAACGGGAAAACCTAGTTCTTAGTCAAATAACTTTTTGCTGAGATTCATTATTATTCCTTGGTAGAAATCTATTTTACTCCTCAAGTTTCAGGAGCACAGGGAAGATAGGGGGCTGAAATGCTGGGAACCTCAAATGCAGTGAGACTCCTGGTGACTATGAGCTCGGAACTAAGGTCTGCTTTTTGTTCTGCTCATATTGCATGCTGAAAGTTAAAGGTGCGCAAAACCAATATTGTTTATAGGTGAATGCATCCATGATTCTGAAGTTGAGTAGACATAAATGCTTAGGCTTTTGTGTGAAAGTGTGCAGAAATAAGCCAGATGGGGAGTGTGGAAAGAGAAGGATAAAACATCTAGTAGTTCTGATAAACCCAAGCTAGTTACCTACCAGTCTAACCTTGAAAGCAAAACAGGGAGAGTGACATTAATGACCTTAATGACAATTAGTGACTCGTCCATGTTTTCTGTAGATTGAGCAAGCCTATTCAGGTAGAATTGATGCATAGCTGCTATTTTCCCTTCTTGCCTCAGAGGGATAGTTTAGGGGCAGGCCACCTTGCAGATGCCTTACCTGACTGCAGTAAGAATTTGGAATATTGAAGGATCACATGAGAAGAATATATTTTGCTATTTTCCTTCTTTTTTTTTTTTCTTTTTTTCCCCAAAACTTTTATTTTTCAGAAAGTAACATATGTATCCTTCAAAGATGAGTGTGGATAAAGTTCCTGCAATTTGTACTTTAAAAAATAACTATATTTCAGGAGAAAATGCATCAGGAAGTTTGAAGATATGCACTAAACTGTATTGCCTTTGTAACACAGAGCCAGGAAGAAGAAAGTAAGAATAAATCTAATATATTTTGGCAGATGTATCCCATGTGTTTACATTTATCTTTATGTAAAGTTAAATTGAGAATTGGAAGCTTACATGCTGTCACTGACTTCTGTTGTACTACAGCTGTCTATCAAGTTACCCATCAAGGTAAATTTAGAAACATTATTCTCAATTCCTTAGTAGTAGTAATTTTTTAAAACTCATACTTTAATGTTTTGATTGGGATCTTGACTTTCTTGACATAATACTCTTTCAGATTTTTATTAATTCTCTGTCAAATTAATTAAAAAAATGAGTGGATCAAAATGGTCTATTATCATGATTATGTCATCATAATCTTTCTTGCAAGGCTTTGGATGCAGTAATGGCTCAAGCAGTGGCTCAAGTATTGTTACATGTGTGAACTCTGACTTCGGTGAAGCTTCTCACATTTGAAGTTTGGCACATGCTGTAGGAGTTGGGGACTTCATGGGAAGGATAAATACTACTGAGGTAGTGTTCAGCAGTCATTCAACCTTTGCTGCATGGGAATATATTCATAATACTTAGCATCCTTTCTAAAGTGGAATTTGCACGGCATCCTGGTAGCACTTGATTTTATCCTCAATTAAAGCCCATGCTCCCATTTAGAACAACAATAGGAGCCAGCGTGGGATGGCAGGACATTTCAAACAACAGTAGCATGTCCTCAAGGTTTTCTTTTTTCCCTTTTTCTTTTTTTTCATAAGATTAAAGTTTAAAATTTTGAAATAAATTACTTGGGAAGTAAGGCAGGTCTCTGGCATGAGGGTAAATTTTCAGTGTTAATCTTGTACACTGTGCATATACACTATATACACCAGAGACCTATGCAGTAGGGAACTGAAGTATTGTCAGATCTGTTCAGCAATAAATTAGTTCTTTACTGTGGTACCACTAAGGTACCAATCAGGGTCCCAATCCTACCAGCTCTTCTGTGAGACAGTATTCTTACATTTGTATTTTGAAGCAACTGGGTTTGTGCGTAGCCACAGAGGTTGTATATTCATTCTAAAGATATAGAAATTTTAATGTCCCATTTTCCATGTGAGAGGGAGCTAAAGCATTTCAGTGACCACAGATGGATTTTTGGTAGGGCGAAGGTTAAATTCCATGGTTTCCTGTCTTGCTGTATCTATTCCTCTAAAATCATGATTTATTTGGAAAGATGCTTTCTGTCTTCCTAGCTAGCAATATACCAGCTGAAGTATAGTATATGTGCATACTGTTAACTTCTTATGGGGCACACATAAAATTCTAAGTAAGTGGAAATCATGTGACTGGCAAGGGGATAAAAGTTCTCTGCACCATTCTGCTTAAAGATAGAATTATTGTGCCACCTAATTTGTTGTTTTTCCTATTTATAACAGAGAAAAAGAAAATTGCGTGACAAAGGTTAATATAACAATCTTCTCTTATTACAATGATTTATGTATGCTGAGCATTAACAGCAGAATGTCATCCAGCTCTCCTTTAATTTGCAGACATCTGGATTTTTCTTTGTTGGGATCACAGTGGTAGATGACAAAGCTGTACTCTTGAGAAATAGGAGAGAACACTGTCATTCATAGCTTGTTATACCACAAACACTGAACTCAACAGTTATCTCTGGCAAGTCAGTGGACTTCAAAAATAAAGCTCTGTTTTTATCCAAATGATCCTCACTAATGAAATACATGGGGAAGAATATTATATCCATCTTAAAATTATTCTGATTCTATAATATGTCAAATGACTAGATAGTGGTTGAAACAACCTAAATGTGAATTCTCCTGCAATTTTAATTTGGAGATGTCAATGTTGCAATTTGCAATGATTATTGTTTAAAGCAGCCAGTTTTGTTTCTTTCTGTAATGTAAGATATAATTTATGTTTTAGAAATGTTTGAAAAGTAGAGGGCAGGCTAGTTTGATTAAAGTAAAATGCATTTTGACATGTTTGAATCAATTGTAATGAGAATTTTTCGTTTTATTGGTGTTTTAACCCAGAATGATCTTGGTACTGTGCAAAGGTATGGCTTGTAAAAACAGTATTTCATTATACTGGATATCAATGCTCCCGGTGTAGATCAGCCACCTCTGACATGAAATGCAGATTTCAAGCATTACACTTTGATGGAAAATGATCATTTAGGAAAAAGAATATCCTTATCTGAGAAGTAAAATGAGAATTTTGGCTTGCATTAAATAAATGTATGATCTGGAAGTTAACTACAATATGAATGCTTACAGTAACCACAAAATCTTAGTATTTTTAGCACGTAAAATCATCTGTTGTAATTCCTGTAACATCCACGGGATTTACTTGCCTCTCCTCTACTTCACTTATGGCATTTGGTAAGAAAATTGTAAGCTGAAAAGGGTCACGTTGGTTCTTGAAGAACCACCTTGCTGTCCATATCAGTATTCCTAGTAAGTAGCCAAGTACGGAGGGAAAAAAACCTATGCTTTATGTATGCACTAGAACTTTATACAAGATGGAAGAGACACAATCAAGAAATTAATTTTCCTAGCTCTTGGGTAGTGCAGTCTTATTTTGCAGTCTGTTTTCTTTTTTTTTTTTTTGTATACAATCTGTGGCTGTGTTGAATTTTTCTGCTTCACAAATTATAATACAGATTTAATGCAGAAAAATGTTCAACAACTCTAACCACATCGTTCTAAAATATGACTTACAGTTGAATCTCCTTATATTTTGTTTTGTGTGAATACAGTAAGCTCTTAGAATGTCTTATCCAGCATTGTAGCATCTGTGTGGTTTTGGATTCATGGTTCAGTTCCTATAAAACACAGTGGGAGTAATAATAACTACAGCAAAATATTTTCAGCAAGACTTTTTTTTCCAGTGCCATCTCAAAGACTTTTAATATAATTGAAAAAATGTATATTTCTAAATTCACAGGATACATTTTATGGTCCTCCTTGACTTGGAAAATAGATGTTGATTGCCAGACTTTGCTCCCTTTTTGTGTCTGTTGTCTCTTTACATAATGATTAGTTATGGAAAGCTAATGCTTCTCTGAGATCTGCTTTTGCTTTTTATTTGCATTTTTTTCTTTGGATAAATGCAGTTGTATCTGCACAGGTAGTGGGGACTTCTGATGCCTTCCACTCAAGGTCATTGCTATAAGGTAACAGATCTAAATCTAATGTTTAATTTTTTGCAAGATCTATTGCATTGGCTCAAATACATGCATTGCTTAATTCTTACAATATTTTTTTCTAAGACCTGAAGAGTCACTGTATGCTTCTGAAACTAGAATTCACTCTTCTTACTTACCTGCTGAACAGTGTTTCTTGGAGTAATATTTCTAGGTTTTGATAGAATTAGTTACTTGGTATATACGATTGTAGGAAGCTTTTCTGCTCAGATTAAAATGTAGCTTTGAAGACTGCCATTCACTTAATAATAATGAAGACCATGAGGGGCAGGCAGAAGAGGTTTTTGTCACAGTTGTTTTGATGTGATCTGTAGGTCTGCTAGAGAAAAATCTAAACTATTCACATGATAAAGGTAGTTATCAGAAACATATTTTATAGTGCAACTGAAATGGTAATTTGGGGTGTAAGAAAAAAGCACAGACTGTTCTTCTGCTTGAAATAAAATCATTGTTCCAGGACATATGTTTCATATGTAACTAATCTGTGCAGTTGGCTACTGTTTGTTATTTAACACTGTGCTTTGTAAGCATATGGCTATATTAATCAAATCAATGTTATTTTGCTTTCATACAAAACTTACTTTTTTCATCTGTAGGCTTTTAAAAAAATGCAAATTCACCTGGTTTTTCAAACAAAAACAGATAATAGCAAAATAATCTTTAAAACATGCAGCATCTATAATGGTGTATGAAAAATTCTTTTTGGGAAAAAAAAGCAACATTTGGAGGCCTACCCTCTGTAGAACAGAAACGTGACAAATTTTGGAATAAACACACAAATAGCACTATGCACCTGTTTTTTTTTTTCTTTCTTTTTTCCTTTTTCCTTTTTTCTTTTTCTTTTTTTTTTTTTTTTTTTTTAAAGTTTTTCCCTGGGAAAATTTACCTGGAAGCCTTACCTGTTCTTCCTTGGTAAATGGTCCATGATCCTTCTGAATCCAGCATTTACACTAACTTACACTTAGATAACACTGTTGCAAATCTTTATCTTCTGGTGATATTAGCATCAAATAATTCCTGTTTTACTTGTAAGTCATTGCTGTTGTGTATGAAAAATTTGGGAAACTTTTTTTTCATATTATAAAATAATGATGAAAGTATCTCTAACTTTATTAAAACTCAACTGTACAAACCTTAGGACTAAATAGAAATAAAAAATTAAAGAGAATGGATGCATCTCGTTCTATTCAACAGAAGACCTTAGTGTACTTGCAGAAATAAACTTGAGTGACATTTCAACTTTGTTCATCCTCATTATCAAGTATATTGTTAAATTGCTTTGCTTATCAATTCACTGAAGGGAAATTCTGACTAACTGACCATAACCCCATTTCAGGAAAAAAAAGAGAGAAATCTGAACTATTTCTGTTTGGAGAATATGAAATAAAAAATATATTTTAATGAAATACAACTTGGCTACTCACTCTGCCCATAGCCCGTATTCCTTCTTATCATAGTAAAATAAGGCCCTTTCCATTGTAGTGTCATGTTACAGCATAAGTGTGATTCCTTTAGTAATTAATAGAATTTAGGCTCCAGCATAGTCAGTTCTGATTAAGCAAACGTTAAATTAATTCAATCTGCAAACACTTAACTCTGTTAGAACTATTGAGGGGAGAAAGCATTTGGATGGATGGCAGAACGCATCTTCATCGGATTGCTAGCCACCTCAGAGTAGTTAACAGTCAGATCAATATAGCTCCTAGAGCTATAATAAAATGGCTTCGACAAGCTCATCTGTGGCTGAGAACACAGTATACACATTGATTTCCTGGCCTGATATAACCCATTTACCTATTCAGCTAGTCCGTTAAGGAAGGTGTAAGGCTATAAAGGCCCAAGGGAGCAATGATGCCTGTAAGTAGGTTAGCAAATACTTGGAAATGTCTTAATTTGTTTTACAGTTACTACTTCAGGGAGATACATTTTTTTTAGAAAAGGAAAAGGCTTATATGTAATTTCTTATTCTTTTGTAATGCTTTTAAGCTGGGAAATATATAGTGGTCTGTGCTCAATTTCTGTCTTACTAAAGGTCCTCACTGTTCTACTACCTTGGGGCTTTGAACATTTCTGATCCCTCAAACTCCGACATATCACCCCGTCAGCTTTGAATTGTACACACTGTAAAGCATATGCCAAGCCCAAACTTCACCACTATTTTTCATCGTCTGCTTTGTCATTCACTTGGCTAGCTTTCTTGAATCTGATAAAGGATATGAAGGGGTATCTATGTACAGGGATATGTGGATCAACATTACATTGTTCCAAACCAAGTTCTTGCACTAGATTTGGTTATTTATTTATTACAGCTTTCTGAGGCCTCCATTGCAGAACTGGGAGCTGGCAAAGTAAGTTCGGCCTTGCAGTACCATCAGATCGTCTTCTGCTTCCACATGCCCATCTCCAGGTACAGGAGAACAGGTGTTTGACACCAGCTGCTGGAAAATACTGAATTTGAATATTCCAGCTGAAGGTAGTTTTTGCTGAAAAAAGTCCTTTAAGTGGCTTAGAGAAATGCTTAATTCTTAAGTGAGCTCCACTTCAATATTGTTTGTTAAATGGCAAGTATAATTTCTAGTAGCATTTCTTTTTTTTTTTTTTTTTTAATTTTCAATATTGTGCCATACAGAATGTAGAAATTAGTAGCAAAGACTGATATTTATGATACCCAAAATAAACATCCAGGTATGTGAAGAAGCTGTTTTTAAACTAAGTTCAAATGCTTATTCATTTCATTGCTCTCAAACTCTGTTTTTGTTTTGCTTCTGTTAGGGGCATGTATTATTCCCTCTCTGACTGTTCTGAGCAGGTGGATACTCATACCGTTCATGAGGAAAGATATATTGAAAAAGACAGAGTGGTAAAGCTGCTGATAGGCAGTTAGTAGATTCAGATAAACTGTAATCTTAAGTCATCTTATGAGCATGCTAATTACACAATGACATTACCTACACAGAGCGCCATTGCTTTGTTAACATGTTATGCAAGGTCCTTTATTAACACTGCAAGAAAGGACTTCCTCTCATTAGATGGTTATACAAAACTATAATTATACTTGCCTGTGAAAACTGGTGAAGTTATGAAAGGCTTGCTTCTTGAGGGCTCTACTTTTTTTTTTTCCTTGCAGATTATAATCACTCTTTCTGTGGAGCGAGGCTGACACAGTTTAAAATAAGAAATTTGTTTCCATCTAAGGTTTAGAATTCAGTAATCTCTTCATCTTTCAGCTAAGATAACTATTATCTGTGTTATTGTAGCACTAAAATAAAAAGCATTCTGTGATAACTCAGAGACTGTTTGCAATTTTGAATAGAAATTTGGGTGCTGTCACTGACGAGAAAATTAGCAGTAAATGACACAAATTAAAATTGTCTTTAATTTAAACATAAAATATATTGGATGTAATAATTACTATTGATTTCACCTAATGTATTTTTTATAAAAATGCACTTTTTTTTTTCTGAATCATCTTTGCATTTTCAGGTTCATAACTGTGATACAAACCCCATGCAAAAATTCTGCATCATACAAGCAATATTCCCAACCTCTTCAGTAGTAATGTTGCAGCCACCTCTAAAAAACAGGATATAACTCTTTGTAGCTTTATATAGGCAAAGGAAGCATTTTTCACCCACAACCCCATGACCCAAAACATTCAACCATGTCTTGATAAAGGTTCGTCGGAAGACATGTTCTTATTTCTTCCACAAAATGGACATTTGTACAGATCTGGCTGTCCTGGAGTACTTGCTAGGGATCTGGTGGCCAGAATTGGTTCTGCAGTTCTGTAGGAGTTTGCTAAATTTAATGTTTTCCTTTTTAGCCAGGAAAGGCTGGAATGAAGTTAGAGCTATAGGCTAGGAAATATAAATATTTTATATGAGCATGCTAATTAAATAAATATTTATATTTATATATGAGATTAATTCTGAATAATAAGGAAGGATAGTACCCAGCTGAACTTGGTGAAGGAAGTGAAGAATGATTTTACTGGTTCATTCTATATGCTTTTTTAGATATTTTAATATTTAATTTAATTTAAATTTTTAATACTTTACATTTGTGTGTGCATGTGTGTATATACGTTTATATAGTGTGTCACACTACAGGAGGATTTGATGTTTTGTATGTGCATTTCAGATGGAAAGAGTCACGCTCAGGAAGGGAAACATTGCATTTATTCTTCAGTAGTATCAGTATTTTCATAGGTTTGTTGTTCACATAAATTTTGCACCTACTCTGTTAATATTCCATGTCCTTAAAATCTAGTTACCTTAAATTATGCATCTAGTTATGGATTAAGGGCCTTAAATTTATGCTACCATGGTTGAAAATTTGGTTGCAGCATTTTGGTTGAACAATGCGGTTTTTATTATACTAATGATGCAAACCAGAAGCACAACTACTACTACTTTTATTGTGAGATGAAGTGATGGTAATTGAAGTTCAAAGGCAGTGCTCTCAGAAATTTACAATATGCTGGTAAGGACAATGAGCTGCACAATAAAGGTATTTTGAAGAAGGTAGAGGAGTCCTTTGTCTGCTATGGTAATTGAAACAGTTTTGTACATCTTCTACAACATTGGCTTCATTGATAGGTGACAATGTACACTGTAAGTCACTCATGAGGATTTCAGGCATGTGCAAGGATTATGGACAATGCGCATATAATTTCAGGGTACAAAACAGGCTTAGTGGACAGTGAGCAGGTGATGCTCCTTTGTGATTATCTTAAAATGTAGAGGAAGCAAAATGAAATATAGCAGAAGAATATATAGTATATAATATGATACAGAGAAGGCAGTCAAGTATGAAATGACAGTAAGAGAAGCAAAAGGAGAACAGGCAGCTCTCCTGAAGAGATAGGGGAACTGAGGGAATGTGTCTGGGTTAGCGTCTAGCAGCAGACTAGAAAGGAGTTCTGCTTGATGCAAGTAGAAATGAGCATTTCAGGAAAATTTAATTTTGATAGATAACAATATTGATTCTGTGAAATTTCTGTGAAATTTGAAAGTAAAAATTTGGAGAGTTTTTGGAGAGTTTTGTAGAGACAGTGAACGGAATTGATATCGAGAGTGTGATTAATACTGAACACTTCAATAAAAAAGCAGAAGAGTTATGGAAGAGATTCGAGGATAGTCTCCTGACAAGTCTGACTTGGAAGTCCTAAAAGAATGAAGGGAAAGTGTTACCTTGATAAACCATGCCACTGTTTAGTATTAGATCTCATGGTACTCTCAGGCTTCCATTTCCTTTTAGACTTTCCACAATAAGCATTTAGTTTATTGGCTTAGACTGGGCCATGTTTTTCACAACATATAGGTTTACATTCTCAGTTCTTGATGGCAACAGACCACAATTTTTCAAGTGAGTTCAAAGACTGTCTGAAACAAAACGGAATGACAGAGAACACTGATACTGTTGTGGCCTCAAGCAAATATAGAAGTTGTACGCCAAAACAGTACATTGCTGAAGGCAACCGAAACAGTAGCAGAAGAAAAACTAATAGGCTGGAAATAAAAACTAAGAATATCTCTAATGGCTTACAGTAATGCACATCACTCTGTACCAAGTACTATTCAGATAAAGGAGTGAGGATTGAAAGGGAGGTTAACACCAGCAAATGGGAAAACTCTGAAAAAAGAAGTTGTCTTAGAAATTGGACACAGATAAAAAGGACGTATAGGCCCAGGAACAACAACCAGAAGTCATCTCTTTCAGTACATGGCTCTAACTACAACTCCTTTGTGTCTCTGAAGCTTTTGGGGATAGTGAATAGCTTATTAAAACAAATATGTTGCACATTGAGGATGAAAATAATGGAAAAGTATATGAAAAGGTTAAAGGTTTGCGTATAGAAATTTCTTAAACAGTTTGTGCATTCTGGGTCACCAGAATTAAAACTTCAAGGAAAATTTAAAAAAAGTTTGAAATCTGGAAGCTTCTGCTTGTGACCTTGTGGTTTTCATGTCATTTAGATCATCTCTATGAATAAGTAGCACATTTTTTTTTGGTCAATCACTGGCTTAGGTTGCAAATATAAGTGATTTAAGTGATTTAACTTTTGCTTTAATGTTACCCATCATATAAACCAAGAGATTCCTTTAATAAGTGAGACTAATAAATAAAGCAAAAGGAATGGAGTTAGAGGGTCCAGAACCCTGCCATCAGTCTGACCCAACTCAAGCAATTACCTAAGTAATGCAGTGATTTTTCTGCAATGCAAAATGCAAGTTTTTTTTCTTTTATCCTTGACTTCTAAGGCCACAATCACACACAGAGCCAGCGCAGAGCCATCACACACAGAGCCAGGGCAGCAATTGCACCTCTCACTTCATAGAGCAAGGCATACATGCTGCCTGGGAAATAAAACATCTTACTTTAAAATAAAGAAGAAAAGCAGCCTGGATGTTAATAACAAGGAAAATACATTTTCTTTCTCTCCTTTTCTTCCTCCTGAGCCCTACAGTGTAGAAAACAAAAGCAATTGCTATGCAGCAAAAACAACATAATAAATAATTTCAAAGGCAACGGAAGCAGGATTCAAAAACCTGAGACATATAAAGAGGGAACTTATACATGTGTGGCTGTGATATGTGGGCTGAGATGGTATATGTTAATTTCTGTGGTGAGAAATTGCATATGTAAAGATTCAATCATCAAGAATATACCAGATTTAAGTAAAATCTTCTGAGGTTAATTCTATGTTTGAGCAAGATTTGGTACTTACCTCCAGAATGTAAGTTTTGACTTATAGCCTTTGAGTTCTTAATCTGTTTTCTTTTTATAGCAGGACAAAAGTCAAATTTCATATTAAGTACTGTCTTTTAACTCTCTTGGTCTTCTCAGAGAAGGAGAAGTAAGGAAATGACCCTCTTTCTCTGCCTGTTCTCCACAGTTACCTTGGAGGATGCATGGGTTAGTTGTAGTCCCTGACATCTTCCTGTGGCCAGAAGTCCTAGAACTGAAAATGGCTATGCAGCAGACAAGGAAAGAGTTTATTCTAGAGTGTGACAATGAGCTCTCTAAGGTAAAGACATTATAAAAATGTTAAAGTAGGAAGGCTTTGTGTAATTCCTCAAATTCACGTATGCTCTTACAAGAATAGCTTTCAGAAGATTGCCTTCTTCATGGTTACCTAGGTCATGGTTATGTATATGGCAATGCATTACAGTGTAACAGAGGCATGATTTTGACAGTCCCTAGTGTGGCCAACAAACAGATCTTTTGTGCTGTATGTTTTTCCATGTTGGATTTTTTTATTTTTATTTTTTACATTCTACTGAGTACATGGCCATAATTTTTGTTCAAAAATTTGAAAAATGCAGTGAGTTCTTTGTTCTCATTTTCTTTTATTCCCCTTTCCTGTTCCTTGGAGAAAGGAATGTTCTATTTGGTAGCAGTTTTATGATTGTAATTAAAACATATATACAAAGAGATAGGTAGCTAATGGCAGCAGCAGGTAACGTGTGTGACTGAGTTATGGAAAGCTGTTTTCCCAGCGTCTCCTTCCCAAAGAGTGTGGATGGGAAACGGGAACTTAATGCGCTGGTGCTGTTACAGGCTGTGTAAGAGGACCTTTCTGTTATCTGTTTGGTTCTAGAGAAACACTCGATCACAATGGAATATAAGAATTGGCACTGGAAATTTGACAGGAGTGCAATATAGTCCTAAAGACAAGATTTAGAATGAATATTTCAATTTTGGTGCCAGAGTATAGTAACTAGTGGATGGAATTGCTCATAAAGCATTCAGCAGCCTCATTAGACGGGTCATATTGTCTGCAGGCAGAAGTAGGCTTGGAAGATTGATCTTTCTCTGTCCCTAAAACTGTTGTTTAAAGAATGAAATCCAACATCTGGTCCTAATTTAGAACCTTGTTCGTACTGTAGAATTAGGGTCTTAGCCAGCTATTTGTAAGTTCTCAGTTCAGTTTCTAATGGATAACAGTGCAGTTCATAGATGTCTTAGTAATTTAGGTGTGTTGTAGAGACTTAGTGCAAAGCCTAAGGTAATTGAGCCAGTTCTTTAAATGCGTGCTCACTTTTAGGAGTGTGAACAGTAAAATGAACTTAAATGGAACTACTTTATTTTTACAGTAAATGTTGTTTGTTCCTAATTTGTGTTGAATTGGACATCTTGTGAATTAATGTAGTAAATAAAATTACATTTAATTATTTCCTTTTATTGGTATGGCCAGATAGAATAGGCATCTTTTCTGGTGAAAAAGCAAAATAGGGACTTGTAAAGCATACTAAATCTCTCTCTCTCTCTTTCTCTCTGTATCATGTATAGTCTGTCCATATAGGTAATAATGTGTAAGTTATTTATTTGAAAACATAACCCTCTATGTCCTAAGGAATATAATATAACCATTTTTTTCCCCGATGGTGTCATGACTTTCCATATAGAAGATGCTGTAGATGAGTTTCAACCATTTCTTTCCTTTCTAACCTCCCCACATAGTCATGAAATCTCTCCAATAAAACTAATAATAGAAGTTGAACATGTATGAGATTCCTGCTCATCCATTTTGCAGTGAATAGTATAAGTAGAAGCCATGTTTATCTGGAGAATATAAAAAATAATACAAGAAAAACTCAGCTAAAATGTTTAGTTAAAAATATTTCAGCAGTTTTTATTACACTACCTCCCAGGTAATGCTGCAGTGAGAGAAGTATTCTCACGCATGCATAGAGATGTCACGCTGAGCTTTGCTGCAGTGTTCTGAGGCTGCCTGAAAACTCTGTTAGAATAAAACTCTGTGCTATTAGAATAGAAAACACGTAATGTATTATTTGGTTTGAAACCATAAAGATGATTTTTGTTTGTCATGCTATGTTCTGCATGGTCTCAAGGTACTTTGCTGTTTAACTCAAATTTCAGATCCTTTTGGCATGCAGTAGAAATGTTACAGTTGTTTTTTTCTTATCTACATAAACAACATAAGTTTGTCAGAAAATTGAAAATGTGCACTTTGTCCCATCAGCTGAAATGGGCTGTCAGATAATGCTTTCTTTTCTCCATTGCATCAGATGAATGATGTAAATGGTTTTTGGCTTTGGAGTTTTTTGCAAGACACTAGAGTAAATGATCAGAGTAGTAACATTTTTAACCTTATCTATCATACTGAAACATTTTTTCTGCCTCCAATAAAACATGTCAGAGTCGATTAAGGACATTCTTCAATGAGGTATAATTCACAGATTTTAGTAGCAAATCCAAGAGCACTGAAGTATTAAAGAGGCTGTGAATACTTAATTACGGATATGTTGCCATCCTACCTTTTACTGAATTCCCTTAACACTTTGGTGCTCTGTATCTGAAAATGCTCTTTTCCTCTGATGGTGAAGTAAAAGGAAAAGCCAGGTACAATGGCAGAGCATATGTCACATTGTATCTAGTGACAGTGCAGTGAAAGATACTGCTGTTCTAGTACATTCAGCTGTGCTTATCTGGTACATGAGTGCACATTACTTTCCATGGGCTTGGATCACTTTGGACAGTATCATTAAATGCCACGTCATTACCTGTTATGGAGTAGTGCTTTTGCTTGAAGTGCCTCCTGGGATACATGCAACAGTAGGAAGAATGATGGGTAAAGATGGAAGCAGCATTAAATTTTCAATGGAAACACTATTGACTTTGACTTTTCAGAAGCCTTATCTGTTAGATGGTGTTTGTCACAGAACCTGTAAAGCTGTGGATGTTCGTCAGTTGAAAGTTGCAGTCTTTTGAACGATATGGACAGGTGAAGGCTCCAGAGGGATCAGCTGGGCTAGCATCGAGCTGGAGGGGGTAAATTGAAGGTTTATTTATCCAATTCACTGTCAAGGTCAGCTTGCTGGAGAGCTGTCCTGTGTGTGCTTACAAAATGCCAAAATCCTGGCAAATTGTCTGAAAGAGCCTCCAAATCACTGACCTTTGTACGGCTCATATCAACATGCCAATGTCTTTTAACAGTATCCTTAGAGTGCATTAAATAGTTTGTAAAATCAAGCATTTAATGTCAGCAGAAGTAACTTTTTTTTTTTTCCACCAATAAGGAAAAAGTAAAAGATATCTAATGATATAGGAGAAACATACAAAATAGAGAAGCTGTTTCGTATGAACTACGACTTTTAGCGTTCACTGTTTTTTAGAGCATAATTCAGGGCATGTTTTAGATAAACCATTGGTTCCCTTCCTCTCCAGTTAATACATCTAAAGGATTCAGATTTCTTTCTCTCTTTCAAATACTTGGTATTCAGTGTATTTGATTCAACTTTCTTTTGTAAAATTAAATACTGATGTGTGTTATGCTTTTGGTTTCCTTTTTGGTACTTTGCGATGTGCTTGTGTGTGTGTGTGGTTTTTTTCCCTGTTTCTTGATGAAATACCCAAACATGTATTTTCTATTTTTAATTATTCAATTTCCTTTTTCTTCTCGCCCATATCTTTTGTCCCCTCTCCGGGCAAATCCAATTTTCCAGGTAAGTCAGTTCGACTTGCATCTAGATAGACATTAATGCCAGTACACTGAGTGGTGCTTATGGATGAAAATGGTGAAATTATTGGCTAGGAATGGATGAAATGGAAAATCAATTCAAGTCTTATCTTGAGAAACTTTTTTGAAACTATTTTAACAGTTTAGACTAATTGTTAATTCTTATACTTGTCTGTCAACCTGGACTATATTTTCCAATTTTATCAAAATCTATTTCAGTGTTTCAATGACACTTGGTTAGTTAGGATTATACTAGTATGTGTATATATCTATGAACATTTTTTGGCACTGAAATTATTGAAAGAACAAAGGAAAAAATGAGTTCTTGAAGTCTCTTATCTGTAGCATAAATGTAAATTTTGGTATATGTACTAATTTTGAATATATGTAATTCCTATTAATTTTATGGCTTTTGTGTAAATCATTGTTTAAGTACTTTTTAGACCATAGGGATTTTATATGATGGCTGCTAAGGGCTGCCTTTGAGCCATAATGTACTATCATGTGAAAGTTCTGTAGTTCACAGATCACTGACTTGACAGAACTTTATTATTATTTAATATTTATGTTACAATATTGCCCAGAGTCCCCAGACTTTGACAATGCCCCGTTACAATAGGTATTGTACAAACATGGATGTAGACATGATCAACATCTCAAGTTGCTCAGAGCTGTTGTAGTTGTAAGGACTAGAGGTCATTATGAAATGAAGTTAGTCTGCATAAACTTTGGAAAAAAATTTTGCAATATGCCAACTTAAAGGTAGAAAAGATCAAATCAAAGGGGGAGAGGAAAGATGAGAGCTGAGGATTCTACCTATATAACAAAGTAGAGCCTTTATTGTTAGTAAGTACACATTTAGACAGAAAGAAAGCAACACTGAATTATGATACAGTGCCTCAAGGCACACATTGTATTTCAAATTCAGACATTAGCCTATGTTTTATATGCTTTATATTCTGCTTTAATTGAAATCACTGCATTTTAAGATGGAGATTTAGCAGCTAAAAGAAGGAAAAGATATTGCCCAAGCAATATGTCTGAATTGCATAACTGCTTCTATGCAATTCTAGCAGCAATATTTTGCAGTATAAGGGTTAATATGTATGATTTACACTGTTTTGCAAAATGAGAAAGTTTATATTTTGTGTCTTTGCATTCTATCCTGGAAATGGTGATCACTAAAATTAAAATGTTAATGAACAGTCTGGGTCTGAGGGCCCAGAGTGTGTTTTCTATGTAAATTTAGCTTTTTCAGATGGCATTGAATAGTGGAAAAGAAATACAAGTTGAGTAGAGATGCAGGACTGCCATCTTCTCTTCCTTTCAAGTTTCTTCTTTCCTCTTGGCCTGCTCTTTAAATGCTGAGCAGGGAGGATTCCCTTTGTAGTTGTTTCTTGAAACTAGCAGAAATTGGTTTAAATAAAAAACCCTACCCCCTTGCTGTCCTAATATTCCTCTATCAGACCGGGAAAATTTCATTTTCAGGGAGAGATATACTACCTCTACTAGTATGTTGAACATTTATGATGAAATAGAGAGGATTTCTTCAATTGTTGAAATACTATTTTTTTTAATATTTCTTTCAATTTATACTAAACCATAAATAATTACTCTTTAGGCTCCAAGTTCCTCTGGCACTAATTAAAAATAAAGTATTTTTTTTTCAGTATCTTTTACTATGTAATATTTTAGTGGCAACAAAAATGTTTAATAAATCTTGGACTAGCAATAATAATATCGTTTAGGGGAGTCTTTGTTAAACAGAGGGAGGAAATCACGGCATAGTATACTCTGGATGTTGGAAGTGAATTTAAAGGAACCCTGAAGACTATACCTAACCTCCGTTAACTAACTAACCCAATGAATTCCATATATAAAATGTTCATGTGTGTTTCAGCTCTTCCTCTTGCAGACTCTCTGGATCATTAGGAGTTTGGTTTAGATTTCAGATGCAAATCTGGTTTCTAGAGGCAGAGTGTTGCTTTAAGCAATCTGATTGCTGTCATTTGCTAGCGTTAGACTACTGTGGGATAAGGGTTTTGGTTGGAAGTGTTAAAGGTCAAGGGATGCTGACAGAAGCCTAGGTTCTACTAAGCTTTGTTGTGGCTGTCCATAGCTCTAAAAGGCTTGCTCAACAGCCCACATTATCAGACAACATACCAGCCGCATTTCCCTTTTGTAAGCACGATCTATATCCTTGTCTCCGGAAGCATATAAAAACTCCTGCACCTGCCTGGTGAGCCCTATGGATTCTACATCCCAAAGATCTCTAATAATTGAAAGCATTAGAGCCATAAGAGAAATACCTTCAGAGTCTTTTGTTTTGTTTTGTTTTTCTAGAAAAGTTTAGAGTACCCAGACAGTTTTTCCCTTAAGGTTGGATAGATCAAGTCCCTTTGACATATCACGTGTTCATCATCTTGTGCTTGCTTCTTGTGACTTTATTCAAGTGTAATTCTTTCATCGCAGAGATCAGAGCTCTCTTTAAACGTTAATGCTTAAAATAGAGATGCACTGTTGGTCATTTGAGGAAAACTTTCCTTTTGCAATGGTACCTTTCCAGACTACTGATTATAGAGGAGAATGGCAGTGGACAATACTTAAGCTAAGAAATTCTGTCCACTATACAGCAACTAATAGTATTTTGTGATCTGTTTCATCAGGTATTTCACCTTTGAATTCTGACCATGATTTTGAGCACCTTGTTGGGCAGTGATGATTGAGAGTACCCCTTGATCCTTTTGCTTGAAAGTCTGCAGATGTTTCAATAAGATATGGTGTAAGCACAATAACTTCTAAAACATAAGAGGCAGCAGTAATAGGGGCCATCATGAACATGCTGAGTATCTGTCCTAATAATGCACTATAAAATTAATCTGTACTTGTGCAGTAGTTGCTGAGGGTGGCTGCTTCTTTGCAGATCAATTCAGTATAGTATTCTGTCTGTATGGGAACTTCTGTGGTTCATTTTCTATGGTTAACAAAATAACCTGATATTCTGGATTGTATGACAGACTTTTGATAATCCAATAACAATAAAAATAAGAGAAGTACCAAGCTGAAAAGAGACCTTAGTGTGATTCATGAGTATGTTGGTGAAAGGTTGAAATTTGATATTACATCTTGTTATTTACTAAACCAGCTGGGGTTTCTTTGTGGCTTCCACATCACCGAGTATATTCTCATCATACAAGTTCTTTGTTTAATACACAACTTTGTTTCAAGACAAATGTGGCAAATGTAGAGATATTGGACAGTTAATGTTTAAGAATGTAGAAAATGGGAGAGATTAACTGGATTGATTATGGAATGTGAAGGTTTTAATCTCTTGGGCTAAACAAGGAACAATGGATACTTTGCCTCTTTTCGCACAAAATAAATAGATGTATATGCATATGAGGTTTTGGAACTGAGTTTGATTTACTTCATGTACATGAAGCGTGATGGATGCATCTGTTTCTTCATTATTGGAGAAACAACTCCTAGTTCACTACTTAAAATATCATCAATGTTAGAAAGACCAAAAGAAGTAATTAAACTATAAGTGGTGTGTTTTGTTTTCTTGATACCATTTTACTGGACTGATGGTTTTATTTAAAACTAAATAAATCAGTGGTTAGCAGCAGTTTTTCACCTAGGCTGAAATAATAACTTTCTGTTTCGTCAGATAGATCTATTTATAGCATGGAGAGGGAGGCTGAAAGAGAGAGAAATCCAGATCTGTACATGAAGAATCAGGATATGCATCTATCTATTTCTGATTTCAGGAAAAATCTAATGACAGATACATATATGCTTTGAAAGACTATATCTTATGACAGAGAGAGTCTCAGAAGAGATTACTTGAACATTATAACTTTATGCCTAACTGTTGTGCTGTCAAGACAAAGCATGTTTTCCTATCTAAAATTTAACTACACTGTATTTATTGTTTCGCACAAGAACATTAAAGAAATCTTATCTGCCAGCATAAAAGAGCAATGAATGAACAGCTTAAATTTACAGGAGTAAATTAAATGTCAACTTTATTTCACCAAAATGGGCTGTGCTTTTCTGTTAGCAGAGGTTATAACTACTGTTTTGAAATACTTGCTGCTGAAAAGTGATTGACAAGTGTGGACAGAGGTGTGCAAATTAAACAGTTTTTGTTTTTTTCTTCGTGTCCATATTCATTGCAAGCATCCAGGTAAGTTTGAAAGTAGGTACTTATAAATAAGTATTTTTTTTTCATATTGTGTTTACTCAAATCTTTTCTCCAGAACTAGCCATACTTTCAAATTTTACTGCTCCCTCTATTCTCATATTGGCTATGTTGTTGTAGTTAGAGTATAGCCATGTGTGTTATTGTGTGTTATTTTATATGAGTGTATCACTGAAGTCCTGTCCAGTGAAAATACAAAAACCACAAAAACAAAAAAAAATAAACAAACCTGATTTTTGGCTTAGATGATATGGTACATTTCTCCAAAGTATTTTGAAGACCTCTTCAAAGCCTGTGTATGCTTGTAAATTGCCTGTTATGAAAAACGACTCTTTTAGGTGTAACAACAAAAGTAAAGTAAAAGAAGTAAAATAATGTTCATGTTACTGTTGAAGCCTTCCTTGCTCATATATTTATATTTGTTTGCTGGTCTTTAAAATTAGAAATTTGTTGGAGCAAGACTATATGTGGCTGTAGGCTGGGCTCAGAGACATAGTTCTTAGGAAAGGTTCAGAAAGACATAACAGATAAGTGAAATGTTATTTCACAAGGTCTGCTTCGTTGTGTGGAATATTTCTCCTTGACGGGTACATATAAAAGTGTTTATCTAATGTATCCACACTGTGTATAGTGAAAGAAAAGGGAGTTACAGTTCTTTATCAAAACTATTCAAATGGAAGGGCATGATGTAGCATAAACCAAAGGAAAAGTTTATTTGCAGCAAAATTATGGGCAACTTTCATGCCTTTCATCTCTAACAAATGCACATTTTCCTGCATTGTGTTCATAAATGAGTGATCTGCCTGGAATATGGAGTCTTAGAATCAAACAACTCAAACTGAATGAAAAATGAGAGGGCTAGAAATTATTCTGCTAAAGCAAGGCAATATTTATCCTTGTGGTCAGAGCTATATGAGTAAAGCTCTCAATCTACAATTACCAATTTATCTGTTTCGGATGAAGATAAAAGAATTGCTAATTGAGTTTACAGTATGTAAAACTCTGGGCTATATAAGGATAGGTCATCATTACCTCTGTATTGTCAGTAGTAAATCTAACTGCTTTTGTGGTCTAGAAATTCTCATCTCATAAAATGATGGTCCAATATTTTTTGAGCCAAGATACTCTATCTCCAGCATATGTCAGAAGTAGTGACATAAGACAGAAACTCTCATAATACTAGCCATGAACTGAAAGGAATGTGTCCTGTTAACAACTTAGGAAAGATCCAGTTCTCAACGTAACTGCCTTCTAGCAGCTACGTGGAAGAGAGGATAAAAATTATAAAATATAACCATGATGTATTTTCATGATGAAGCAATAGCTTATAATGATAGTCTCTATAAAGTTAATTTTTACTTGAACAGAGCTGAGCCTAATGGTTTTCAATTATACTAATTTGAGTCATGGGTTTAGTACATGTGGATTTTGCAACCCCTGGGTTTTACTTTTATGTATTCTCCCTAAAATGCTTGGCCTCCTTTTCACATTATACCCTTCCCATTCTTCCTTAGCAGGGAACATCAGGCAGTGATGGAATGGCTTTGTCCCCTTCCATTTGCATCAGAATTTAACCTTATATAAGGAGATAATTCTAATGTAATGTGTAGTTTTAAAATAGTGTCTCATGTTCCAAATGGCATTGTCATAGAGCATATGCTATAGCAAGAACATCCAGAAGTATTTTTTCTAATGCACTCTACATTGGCAAGAGATTATACACCTTAAAATCAGATCAGCTGATCAAACTGATTCATTCTGAGGCCTTACAGCTACAGTGAGTACATATGGGGATTTTTACTTTAGACTACATTTGTTATGGTCACTAGAACTAAAAGTCCCCACCATGCACCATGGTCCACCTCCCCCATCTGCAGCAGAGCTTCTGGTTTTGCTTTCTCCACAAGTAACATGGACTCAGGTTATCAAAACTGGTTTGTGAACCATGTGAATAACAACAAGAGGGGATAAGTAAGAGAGTTCAAAGCAGTACTTCACAACATCGGAAGTGTTCAAATTCAGGTGGGGTGGTGCTTTGAACAACTTGATCTAGTCAAAGGTACCTCTGCCTGTGGCAAGTCTGTCGGACTAGATGATCTTTAAAGTTCACTTCCAATTCAAACCCTTCTGTGATTCTATGACTATGTTCTGGACTGAAATCATCTTGTACACACAGCCTGTGATTGCCACAGAGATGTGCCTGAACAGAGATTGACCAATTAGCTATTGCATCATTCACTCATTATGCTTCTGACACCACTGGAGAATGTTTGTTTATATGATTTCTGCTAGTTTGCATTTGCTCATATTATAAGTTCCTTGTCTTTCTTGCTCCTTTTCATCTCTTTTCTTTCCAACATTGTCTCAAACCTCCTGTAGTGGAGAGATGACTGCCGAAGGCTGTGGCTATAATATCTTTATTTAAGCAGGGAGATGGCCACTGGAAGACTAATAACCCACTGGATGCTTGTTTTCAGAGCATATGTTACATTAAAGATGACTGAGTATCTTTGGAGCTCTACTCATCAAGTGATTTGAGAACTACATGGGAGGGATGTTGTTGACTTCTCGACAGGGATGTTAGTTTATGTTGGTGTACTGTGGTACTCGCGAATTCAAAGGATTTCACTCTCAGACTTCCCTTTTAGAAAGGTTGTGGTAAGAGGTATGAAAGTAAAAGAAAACAAAAAAAGGAAAGGCAAAGGCAGTCTTCTCATATCTATGTGAATGCAGATGCACACGCACACTCTCTCTATGTGGGGAGGCTGTCAATTGCTGAGAAAAGGAGGTCTGGTTAAGATCTGTAGTCAGGGGTGTCTGCAAGTCTTAAGTTCAGCTTTTATCTTTCTGTGTAACAAAAGCTTCCCAATAGCATAAACATCATCTACTACATCTTTTCAGAAATTCGGTTGCTGTTTAATCCTATTTTATTTCATGTTTCCTTAGATGTATGACTTTTGCCTCATAAAAAATGTTAATAAATTCTATCATTATAATTCCCTTTGATGGCACATTTAAGGCTATGTCCTCATGGAATGTCTCTTGGAGAGATGATACCCTAAAAAGAATATGTCTGGAGTGGACAGTACTGTCTGACCTCATTATCCAGCAGACCAAGGAGTATTTGCAAAAGACCTGGATTGCAGTAGATTGGACAGGCAGTAGATTGTATGATTGGGGTGTCACCTTGGTTGTGTCCTGGAGCTTTCGATCTGAAACACATGGACGAGCCTTGAACTGGCACTGTGTCAAGCAAATAGCATTGAAGTTTGTCATGGGTGCCATGGTTTATTACTTTCTTGATGAAATGGGCATTTGTCCAGTGAGAACTTGAGATGTACCTCCTGATTTATTCTGCCTGAACTATTTAAGATATCTTACCTGATGCAAATTTGGGCTGGATTTGAGCTACGGGAAAAAAGCTCCATACCTACTTTTTAGTAACTCTAATCTTCAGTCCATGGTTGGCTAAAACACTAAATGGGTTCACTGACCTTTTTGACATTCATAAGAACATAGTATCTAAATCAGTTAAGGTTACATTTATCCATATACATTATATAGATTTTAACATAGACAAGAGAAGATAGGTCTTACCATTAAAATGATCTTAGATGTAATGTTTTCAAATTGTTACCATAAGAGTTCATTGTGTGCTGGAACTGTTTTGTGCACCATAAATCTTAGTAAATGATGGGGTAAAGAAAGAACAGCAGTTAGAGGACTATGAAAGAAATAATTAAAAAAGGTTGAATATTGTTTACTGTTAAAATATGTCTGGTAGTATGACACCATTCTTCAGTTTAGCTAAGCTCTGTATTGATTAAATAGGTTGGAGGGTGGAGTGTTCTTTTGAGCTGCATATTCATCTGCTGTTCATAACACATGGTAAGCGTCGCTTTTATTTTGCAGAAAGATCTTTTTAGTATAAACTGGATTATGATATGCTTCCGGAAAATATTTAGACTTGCTTTTTGAAATAGGTAAAGAACTAACCATCTTCCTGATAAGTGACATCTTTCAAATTGACAAATTTACTTTCTGCTTGTATGACTTCTTTGAATGATGAGGGTGTTACAAACCAAAGACAGTGCTATTTTCTTTAAAGGTGATCTAACTTGTTATGCAGATCAATATGTATCAATATAACCTTTAAGGCAAATTTTATATATGTGGCTTTGAACTTTAAGGTATCCTTTTTTACTCTGTGAAGGAATGAGCTAAGCCAGTGAAGTGTTATTGATATATTTTTCAGTATTTTTGGGTAAAACAACTTGAACTATGAAGATGAAATGCTCTGTTCATTTAAAATATTTATCTTGGGGTTTGAAAAGACAAAAGTTAGAGAAGATTTTTTTTTTTTCCCAGTAGCTGAAGGCAATTATATCTTTATTGACCCTCTGTGTTCGCCCCCTCCTTCAATGTCAGGTACTTGCTTATTATTATCAACATGACATCTCCTTTCTTTGAAAGGTTGTCTGTCACACTTTGAATCACCTCTCTCCATGGTTACATTTTCTAATCAGTTCACATGATTGAGCCTACATCAAGTGATGCTTTACTTAATTCTTTTCCGTTTGTATGGTGTGATTCTTGGAGGGACTCTCGTCAAAATTTTGGAGGGCCCTGTCAGTTTGAAAAGAACATGACCTTTAAATTGTATCAGTATGTTTGCTGGTGCATAAGGGAAAGGAAAAGGTTCATAGTGATGGAAAACCACTCTAAAAATGAAAAGTAATTCACTCAGAGGCAGCATGCATAAGATGTTAATTTGTTAATATTTAACTGATTTAAAAATGAGAGAACAAGGAGGATGTGTTCTTTGAGCAATAAGAGGTCCAAGCAGTGTATCTTTAAATTTGGCTTATAACATATTATCTATCAATCTTGCTTTTCCGTACTTATAATAATAGGTAAAAGTAAAAACATTCAATTCTTATAGAATACATAAAACAGGTAATTCTTTGGAATTATCAAACTTGTTATTTAGTTGCACTTTCCTTACTGTATCTGTGGGCATGCTATTATTGTTTAGTAATTGACAGTGCTGATTTTTGTAAGTTCTGTCACTGACTAAAGGAGCAGAGTAAGATTTTATGTATGTATAAATATACATGATTTTATGTGTGCAAGAGAGGATAATTTAGATAACACAGAAGAAATGCTTTTGTATTGTAAATACTGACAGTCTGAAAATGAGGAGAATCCATCTGGAATTCCTAACATGGATAGTTCAGGCAATATAACACAGATGCATACTGGTGGAGCTGAGTAATGCTGGAAACTTAGAGGTTCACAGCCTTTATTGAGTATACAAACTGTGGATGGTCAAATGCCCTGTGGTAACTGAATCAGTGACATGACTTCCTGTCTCCTTCCCACTGTACTTTGAGGTGTGTTAGTTTTAAGTGGCTTTTACACATGTTAAAATACATAGTTCCATTGAAACTCCTGAAGTCTGGTTTGTCATGGATTTGTCTTACGATTACTCGATGTTGGTATCCAGAAGGCACACCTCTAGCATTCTCTATTCTTTGGAACATTTTCAGTCACTCACCACTGTAGATTCATTACTATCTGTTAAGGTATGAGGTCATCCTGAAGGTGTTCCCAAATCAGTAAAAAGATTTCTCTTCCCTGTCTCAATATGTATGCACAAAGAATGCACAGGACCTTGATTATTTTTGAAATTTTCACCTTTTTGTCAACTTGGTTGAAACTGGACAGAAGATCCAAGACTGCTTCAGGAAATCAGCCTACTCCAGCCAATCTACCAAAGTCAAAGTTGACAGAGGTTTTCTGGTGTTTTGGGGGATGACTAAAAATAGATAAAGTTTTTTTTATTATTATTTTTGTGTGTGTGTGTGTGTGTGTGCGCTTGTGTAACACTGAGAGACAGAGTAGGGAAAGAACCCCAAAAGTTTAACACTTCCTGCTTTACCACTTTTAGCAAAAACTCTTTTGGTGTCAACACCAGGCTTAGCTGCACACAGACACTGCCACCTTAGAGCAGAACCAGTTGTTTTGGTCTGGGCTGCCAAAGCAGAGTTCACATCTGAATATTGCCCTAGAATTCAGAAATTTTACTATTTGATTTATTTCTTTTTCCTAATTAAAGTAATAAAACCATATTTGCTAGCATCTAAAATTAAGGCTATTCATTGAGCTCAGATAAGTCAGTTTTCCAGCATTAAGGTGTGCAAATGTTTATGCTTAGGTTATATAATTTGTGGCATGCAAATTGCAAATAAATATGACAGTAGGCATTTGTACATGCCTTATTCAACATTAGATTTCCCGGTGATGTGTCATTGTTGGCTGAGACATGAACTGTACTAATACCTTAAGCCACTATATTCTGCAGTTGTTTTCTTCTGGGCCATAACATCTAGGTTTTAGAAACCATAACTTAATGGAAGTCAAATCTCATGGTATCTGGATATACATAATTTTGCATGTCAAACTGGAAATTTCTCTTCTCAGAGGGCATTTTGCTTTTTATCACATGTTGAACCTCAGAATTATGCAAAACATATTCACTGTTTGAAAACATAAACAAACAAACAAAAAAACAAACATAAGGAATAGGTCCTTGAGTGAGATGAAGTATTTCTTGTTTAGGGATGACAATATCTGTTATCCTGACCTACCAGAGGTGGACTTGAAATGCCTTCACAGCATCCCTCAATGGTTATATATTTTTAAAGAGAAAGTATAATACAAATTCTCTGCAGCCTCAAAATACAGATATTCTACAGTTTTCTTTATGATCCCTTTCTTCCTCAAAAAGTTAAAATTAGAAGTGCGCACCACTTCAGCTTCTTGTGTGATGACCTCAACACATTTCTTTTCTTTTTCTTGACTCACTCTGGCTAATTTGCTCACCTCTTTCCCTTAAAAGCACAAAATTGCATGTTTCAACATTTGCAATTTCCTAGAAGCTAAAGGGCTCATATTGTAATGCTTTTATCACTTTTCCTCTTCCTGGTAACATATGGATATAAAAAATATAATTTCATATCTTGAATAGTCTCAGGCATGGAGTAATAGCCTATGTTCCTACAGCCTTATCAACTTGATCAGAATTTTCCACATGGAGCAAATGCAGTGTTGAAGCCACAAGGAGCATAGAGGGGACCAGATCCCAGAGTTCTGATTTACTTTCTCCTTAGTCAAAGGCAGCATTCATTCAGAAGCCTCTATTAAATTAATTGAGAGCATTGCCTGAGAAAGGTTGAAAGATTGGGATTATTCTGAACAGTGTTGTAGTTGTACTGTACTGTTAAAGGATGCTGTGTCTTAAATATATTGGAAGTCATAAGCACTGCATTATAATAAATTACAAAGCAGACTTTTGGAAGATTTGTTTTACCTTTCACAAAATGCTAATGTTTATTTTGTTTTCATTTCATTGTATTGTCTTTCATTTTAAAATTACAGCTTTACTACAGTAAGCTAATTTCATAATACTGTATTAACTTAATATTACATAAATTACATTTGTCAGATTTGGGCATTGTTGTAGATGTACAAAGCCCAAATTTACTACCAAAGCTCTCCAAACACATGTATTCATAATTTGCTACAATGAACCATATGCCACAATATAGTATTAAAGAATTACACATTCTAATGCCAGGCACAAATTCTGCTGCTCTTTCTGCAACTGTTCTAGGTACGAATAGAAACAATATATTTCTAGCCTTTTTTCCCCTAGTTGCAATAATGAGCAAAAAAATGTTACAGTGTGGGAATATTTTAGCCACCTGCACTTTTTTGTCTGACTAATTTTTAGCTGCATGTTGCCTTTGAAAGTTATTGAAAATATGCGAGGGTTGCAGCAGTCTGTAGGTATATTTTCTCTTCAGACTATTATAACTTTAGGCCTGGAAGGAAAAGGTAATAGAAATTGGCATAACGAATATTACAGAGTAGAGAGAGCTACAGCTTTCTTTTAGTAGAGAATTGGAGCGCTCCTAACTAAAGGATTTAATTGTAGCTGCCTGCAGTTTTGCATGTGGCGTTTTCTACTTGCAAGGTGTAAGCTTCTGCAATGTAACCTAGCTTATTCACTCCATTCAAACAAAGAGCAGAAATGCTCTCTGTGAAGGGAAGGGGAGAGCTTGTGCAATTGTGGAACATCTATAGGTTTTTAAACACACAGTGTCTAATCAGCCTCTGACAGATCCATTGTAAATCAAAGGTCTGGTAAGTGGGGATGCCAGAAATGTTTGATCTCATTCCAAGCCTTGAAACAACTTGCTTATTTTTTCTGCAGTTTGGCTCCTCACTAAAATAAAACATTGAGAGATGAATGTTCTGACAGGTCATTGTGTGTCAAACTGTCACTCTGTAATGGTTACATATTTCAGCTGGATTGAGGTGGTGCTGGTTGGGGGAGGTCTGAGAGAAAGAGAGAAAGAGAAAAAGAGGGAGAGAAAGAGACAAAGAATAACAAGATTTCTGCTCCTTCTTATGGCTGATCTTCATTTAAACCAAACACTTGTCATGTTCAGGGGAAGTTTTATAAATTTTTAATGATATTGGGTACAACTGGTGCTTTGAAATTTGCTGTACTTTAATTTTTTCTTCGTTAGCAAAGGTTCGCTAATGCATTGAAGTGCTAAGAGCGTGTCCTAGGGATGCCATGATAATTGTGTTGTTAATAATATTGTGGCACTAGTAATGTTCTCCTGGTAATCAAGCCATGAGATTTTTTTTTAATATATTCAGTTATTACACTGCATCTCGAACAAATCATGTCAATTACAATTGCCGGTCTGTGACAGTTAAAATAATTGTATACGTTTTCTAGAATTTTCCATTGGCTTGGCTAATCAAGCTAAAAAAAAATCAACACATTATTTGCATTAATTTTGTTTCCAGTCTATTTCTACTCCTAAATCATTTGTCCATCTACTTCAAAAGGTGGAACAGTAAGTATTTTAATAATAAATATACAAACATATTCACACTGTAACATAATATAAGCATACTTCTGCAGTAGTAGCACAGGAGATTGTCTAGGATTAATCTGTGTATGTGTGTATAGATGGACATATATTTGGTAAAATTATCATTCTCATGTGGAGAGTGCGTACTCTGTCAGATTTATATAGATATTCAGAGGTGTTTATTTCTATGCTTTTTAAATGTTTGTGTACATATATGCATACACATATTTATATGTAAAAATACAAGCCTGTTTATAGACCTTGATATTTTATGCCTCCCTCAGAGATGATTGTATGCTATGGTATCTGAATATTTATTTACATTAAAAATCAATTAAATAATTGCCAGCTGAAAGGGAGAGCAAGTTCAGTGTCCAAACATTAGCCTTCTGTAACACTGGCATCTCCTGTCTAATGCTGTCACTTTGTTTCTTTGAAAACAAGAGGCAAACAGCAAAAACTGGCTCAGCATTCTGTCACCGGAGCAGGAGACATCCCATTGTGCGGTGGCTTACCGTGTCTTCACGGGGAGGGTGAAACTTGTGATTATTTTCTTTATCATCGCTTTAATTTTCTTTTGTCTTTTTATTATATTTTATTTTTAATTTTTACAGCCAATGGAGCATACTGCTCTGACTCCAAACAGTGGAACTGTTGTTTCTTCCACAAGATGGTTGTGTTTTTTTGTTTTGTTTTGGTGTGTGTTTTTTTCCAGTGTGTATTTACAATAGCTACTAAACAAATGCAACAGGGGTGCAAAGGAAACGGAGTCATTGTATGGGTTGCAAAAATATACTGAATGATGATATTTCATTTCTCAGAGGTACAACATGTTGAAGCAGTGGTTTAAAAAAAAAAAAAGGCAAAGAGGCATATCAGTAGTACGTGAGCAATAACCAAGTACAGCCCAGCGGTAGTATATGAGAAGGAATAACAAGTAAGGGATGTAGTAATTACATGAGGTGGAATAATGAGTAGGCATGGAAGCATTTGAGAAATAACAAGTCAGCTGGCAGTGGTATTTGAGGGATGACAAGTGAACATGACAGTATTATTTGAGGAATAATAAGTAAGCTTGGTGATATTATTTGGAGAATAACAAGTAACCAGTGGTGCTTTCTCTAGGCACTTTCCCCTGCTGTTATCTTGTGAAGAAGGTGCACAAAAGAGTAAGTGGTCACAGGTTGCAAGGGTCAAGGAAAAAAATTATTTTTTTTTTTTTTATGCAATAAGCTTCTACTAAACATGGCTTGAACAAATCATCCCTCAAAATGTAGAATTTATTCCTCAACTTTGCCTGGAGGTAAAAGTGGAAAGAACAGATCTTTTTTTTCCTCTGGCCCTGTGAGTCCTGACCATAGAGAATGAATGGCTTTAGAACTATACCCAGACAGAAAAATCAATGCTTCATATCAGGAGGCTTCAGGGGTTAGACTCCCATGTTCATGTCAACAAGGCTATTGGTTTTCTTAATACTCCAAAGTTATCGTTTCCCCACTGCAGGAGCCCACCACTGTGACTTGTGCGGTCACAGTGATACAAAAGCGTTTTCCCTTGGCCAACCACCACGGTGGCAAAAGGAAAAATTAATTGTTGATGAGGTATATGTTTTTTCAAACAAGACCATTAACAAGCACATGAAAGTTAGTATTTGCTGACAGGGTTTTCTCTAAAAAATTATGCTGGTTTGTGTATGCTGTGGGGGTTGCTACAGTGTCGCTGATCTGATGATTCATGTTGTGAGCAAAAACGTTACTGGGGTAAAAATGAATAAGTATTGGAAAACTGGCATTAAGAAGGTGGGCTTTCCCCCTCCCCCTGCACTCTCCCTCATCAGGATATTCCTGTTATTTGTGTCAAAAGGCCTCTGCTGCCTCTGGTCGGATTCCCTTGGAGCTTAGTTGTGTCACTGTTTTAATCTGAATGGGTGGGTTTTTTCTGTGGTCATCACTTCTGCGTTAATCGCTTCTCCCTTGTCAAGAAAGTCTTACAGTTTGTCAATAGAATTATGTTACATGAGGTTAAAATCATGTTGCTACAAATAATATTTTTTGTCATCATATGGTATTAAATAGACTACCTGAAAATGAGCCTGTCTTTGAATTTTTCTCAATTTAATTAGTGTAACAACTAAACTTTGGTTTACTGGGCAGGAAAAAGCCAAGCTTATGCACTCTCAGAGGGAAATCTAGCTACTGTACAGTTCTAATATCATCTTGATTTGCATACAGAAAACTGGGAGATTTAAATATTGCATCAGGTTAGAGGGGCTTTTTGTGATCTGGTTAATTTGATGGCTTCCCCCTCCTCTGGCCCCCCTTTAAATATGTTACTGATGCTTTTTTTTTTTTTTTTTCCTGTGCTGTCTTTAGTGACACAGTGCTAACACTGAAAATGCTAGCGGCTACAGTGAGCATTGCTCACCCAGAGCAATCGGATGAAAAGGCAGTGCAGATGTAATTTGTTTTCAATGGCTGTTTCAAAAGAATAATTGTGGTGACATTGTGGGATCAATATTATAGATTTTTGTTTTCAAGTACACTGTATGTGTGGTGCTAAGGGGAGGCAGGAAATATAACACTGCAGCCTGAATACAATAAAAATGGATTGAGGTCTGTGGGTATTGTCGACTGGTAGCCATCATGGGTTTGGAACATCATTGCTGGGATTACAGCGCTTGTCCTCTGGGCTGGTATTTCATTGTGAGTGCATGCACATTTGCTGCAGTTTTCCTCTTTAGCTCCTTAAGGGACCTGCTTGCTGAATTTGTATACACTAACTGGAGATGAGGCGCTGTAAATGCTTGTTTGGTTTCCATTCCTAACAAGTGGCAGGATTAAGAGAGTGGGGGGTTAAAGTTTGCTGCCACATCATTTAATTTGCCATGTGACACTGCTAATGTAAAATGTATCACAGCAGAACCTGAGGTGGGAAGGGATGGATTGCACACCTATGTGAGCGCTTCAATTCTCTTTCTGTTCCCTGTCTCTCTAGGCCACCATGCTAGATAAAACTTCTTTAAGGTACCTGAGAGAGAGAGAAAGAACACCTCCAGAGAGCAGCCTGCTGATAGAACCTACTCCTAACAATATGGTGAGTGTCATTTTAAAATACCATGAGAAATATGATGTGGTGATCAAGGACTTCCTGCTTTACGGGTTTCATGTATCAGGGTAACTAGACAAAAAATTTAGTTCCCAGGGTGAAAATTATATTAACAAAGAATTAGTAATAAAGCTGAATAAATGTAATGAAATGTGAAAGAGAGTGCATAGCACATTTTTTTCTTTCTTTCATAATTAGGCCCTGAAAGAAACAGAAATTCAGACAAAACACCTTCCTCATTACCAATTTAAATATTAGAAATTAAAATGTGTTGTTATTGGACTACCAATTGTTTTTCTTTTTTTCCTCTTCAAGAGGTAAGGATGCTTTCTTTGGTTGTTGTTTTAGAAGAAAGGCTTTTGAAAGTGGTTGTTAGGTGATTCTCTTTTAAGCTGAGATAACATTTCAAAATTTCTCTCTGCCATAGTCTATCCTTTCTTTCTTTGCTGAAATTATATTTACTCAAACTCTGCTGACAGTCTGCATGCTACAGGGGTGGCCTAGAATCATCCTTTGTTATTCTCGCAAGCTATTTATCATATTTATTAAATCACATAGATTCATACCATAAATTGGAAAAACAGTATGTGCTTAATTTGGAACAATTAATTCCACAACAAATGCACTCTCTTCTGGCCTCTTTTATAAACCAGAACATCAAACAGCTGTTCTCCCATCCCAGCAAAACTAGTATATAACTTTTTAAAGTCTGCTTTTACTAGTGAATATTGGATGAAACAAGACACCAGACACTTACAGGGATCTGTTTTGACCAATAAATCCTGTTAATTTATTAATAACTCAAAGCATATAAGAAAAACTTTTTCGTGAAGTTTTTATTTCTACATTTTACGAATCTTTAGGCTAACAGACAGTAATCTCCAGTTCCTGTCTCCATCTTAATGTTTTGTTAAAGCATAAAAATCCTTTCCGGCACTGAAATAATATGCAGTTCTATTTGAAAAACGAAATATGCAAAACAATGTTGTGTTATGGGGGCAGTTTCTAACCTCTGACATGAGCTCTAGAAACATAAGCTACTTTTGAACCTACTATCACATGTGCTCAGTCTGCATAAACATATCATGAATATCTGTATCTATATTATTTACATTTCTGCTGATTTTGTCTGAGGTGAAGGAACTGATGCTACATATATATAAATATTTCGTTATATATATATATAACGAAACAAAGGACTAGAGGAAATACACTTTCAGGCCTGAGAAGCATTTGGAAATGAGGAAAAGGTAGTCTTGAGCACTTCATCTGAATTGGCCATCTATATGACCTGCCTTGTGATATAGGGCTCAATTCCTTTGTCTGTTGCAGAAGCTTTGCCCTGAGCTCTCACAAAGCTGGTGGACCCTTTCACTTAGGCCAATTTACATTACCTGCCGATCTGTTCTCTTTAGTGACCAGTGATAGGACCTGCAGGAATGGTGTCAAGCTGCTGCAGGAGAGGTTCAGGCTAGACATCAGGAAGAGGTTCTTCACTGAGAGGGTGGTCGCGCACTGGAACGGTCTCCCCAGGGAAGTAGTCACTGCACCAAGCCTGTTGGAGTTTAAGAAGCGTTTGGACTGTGCCCTTAGTCACATGGTCTGAATTTTTGGTTTGACCTGTGTGGTGCCGGGAGTAGGGCTCGATAATCCTTGTGGGTCCCTTCCAACTCAGGATATTCTATGATTCTATGACTCAGCCTCTAAACAGCTCTGCTGGTCACTCTGGTTCTTGTCCCATGTTTAGAGAAGATGATGCGTGTCTGGGTGCCACCTCCACAAACATCTTCTGGAAAGTGTTGGCATCTAATGTAATTTTGAACTGTTGTTGCTTTAAACTGTATCTGGCCACAAACTTCCAAAACGTGAATGGAGTGGTGTCTGTGAATTTGTTATACTGACTCCTTATGTACTTGCTTGTAATTCTGAAACGAATAAGAAATTTTGTACTGAGACTTAGTTTCCATGAGCTTGTCTAACCTTAATCTTTTATTACTACAATTGCCGTGGTACCTGTAGGAAGATGTTTGAATAGCCTTCCGCGTGATTATTTTGGATTGCTTTGCTTTTCATTTTTGTTTTTGCAATTCCTGAGGACAAAGACTTTTTAAAACAAGTATGCTTTAACGTGGATGATCTCCAAGGTGTGGTGGAGGCAAAATTCAGGTTCATCACTTCTCTCTTCTCCACATTGGCTAACAGAGCAAGGCCAGCAAGAGCTGCATCGCCCATCACGTCCCTTTCAAGTGTGCACAAGAGCTGTTCAAGCTTTCTCTCTGTTAAGATGCTCTGACCTGGAGTCAGCACTCCCATATCTCCCCCATTCCAGATTTGTCTCCTGAATGTCAGAATGTGGCCTTACATTTGGTGTAAAATACAGAGGTTGCCTTTGTGTTAGTATGACAACAGTTTGATGGTATAAAATTTTGCCAGTACTGTGCTGTATTTTAAAATGTTTGAGGTATCTGAGCTGGTGCGAGTCTGATGGCTTGGAAGGGCAACAAAACCTTGTAGCTAGGGCTTACTTCCCCAGTAGGAAATCAGGAGGCACTCAGAATGGATTTGACTCTGATACCTTTGTTCTGCTAGTGCCCTTTTTTTGTGTCTGCTAACTCTTCTATATGCTTGTAGAAGATCTTAGTAGTATTGAAACTTTGCCCGTGATACAAGTCTGTGGTTTGGTCTGCTTTTTCTGTCTCAATCCTGAGCTGCTACTGCTCTTCTCCTCTTCTTTTGGTGTTCTGCACTATCACAATTTCTTTAGCAAAACCCAAAGTATATTAGCTTGAGGCAAAGCTGACACAGAGTGACTAAGGATCCATCACCTTGCCTTTTCTGCCTTGTCAAAAATAAACGAATATAATACAGGAAAAACAATCTTCTCTACAAGATTGAGCAGAGTCGTTTCTACTGACTTTTTCTATAACTTTTGTCTTTCAGTAGTTGTGTCCTTTCTATATATAGATGTGAGTAGAGAATTGCAGTTTGGGAATCAAACCTGGATTTACAGAGAAATGTGGGGACCTAGTAAATGGCTTTGTAACTTGAACAAGGTATGTAATCACTGTCTACTGACTAGTAACAGATCTGAGATTAACGCAAAATGTTAATATTTCATATTGCTTGTTTTTTTTTTGCCCTGTGCTTCATTTCTGAACAGATGTGTGAGGAAATGAAAGCTGCATATACACTATAAACTGTGTGTTTCTTGATTTCTGAGCTGGTGGTTGATTAACCTTAATACAGATCTATATTAATTTTCTCAATGAAATTTTACTGATCCTTTAGAAGGAAATGAATTAGTAGCATTTACCTAGCCAATCTTATATTTATTCTCTTCAAATTAGTGATTTTTTTAATGATATAAAGATTGTGTTTGTGATCTTCTTGCCAATATAAAGGTATTTAAACTGTAGAAGGTACAGAAGGTCTTTAACTGAATAGATCTACCCTGTTTAGAAATGCTGCTAAAATATTTGCATTCTTGTTGAAATGTAGGGCCTGAAACTGTGTTGACGGGAACAGCTTAAAAAGTGTACTTTTATATTACCCATATTAGCAAATGCAATATTTGGAACTCAACCTGTGATTTAAAAACAAACAAACAAAACACCCAAAAGATCCTGGTAAAAATTTCTCTAAGTACACCTGCCTTCCCCAATTACATCACTGAAATATTATAATTTGCATGACTTTCGTTTGTTTTGAATATCTCTTTTGTCAACCACAAACTAATGCAGCATTCACCATTTTATTGTAAATTGATGCTTTTGTGCACTGAGTGCTTTCAGAATCACCTTTGAGACTTTCATCTTGTGTATACAAGGCTGACAAGATAATCAGTTGCTAGAGCTCTAAACTTTTCTTTATTTCTCCACTTACTGTTTTTAATGTGATAAAATGTGTTATCTGATGAATTAATGTTAAAACATTAAATATTTTATAATAATTTTGTGGGTGAAATTTTGCCTACAGTCAAAAATGCATGCATCTGTACTGAATGTACGCATAGGTGTTGATACCCTGCAATTAATGGAGTTGTGTGCTTCAAGGCTTATTTTCTGTCTCTATATAGAGAGATTGTTCTTCAATTATTGTTTTTAAAAGCTGGCCACAGGTGGGGAAAATATGACAGTGAGGGAGCACATCAGCTTTCTCCCAAAACTTTGTCTAAACATGAAAATCCAATGTCTGATGTTTATTTCATTAATGTAATCTGACTTGTCTAAGAAATTCTCCTTGGAAAAGGCATTTCCTTTCAGCTTGTGGCTAATGATATGGAGCAACAAAACATCTGGCTAAAAGAATGGAAGATGATACAGTTTATAAGTGTAGTAAGGTACTTTACCCGTAGAGAATTAGCTTTAGAAATGTCACCTGTTCTTGCTATGTTTTCCACAAGTTCCTGTTGTGCAAACTACTACATGAGAAAAGAAAGGCATCACCCTTAGAAGGTTCTAACAGATTTTCCTGCTGCATAGCTAGCTAGGATGAAGCTTTTTTTTTTGGATGTCAGTTGCTGGCAGGCAGATTAAGGACTTAAAATGAGCAGCTAATGGCTAAAGCAGGTGGCTCTTCTCTTTCAATGAGGCTTGTAAAAGAATGGGTTGAAGTACAGGCAAAGATGCTGCATCAGCTAATAATAATGTCATCCATGATGGGTAATCAAACAGCTAGAAATGTCCACCAACAGAAGAAACGAAGGATTTGGAGTGTCAACTAGGTGTAGAAAAACTGAGTGTTTACCATAGCAGAAAATATACTTTCATAGTTACTTTTTATGTCCAAACATTACTCCCTGAGAGTCATCATATTTTATGAAAACTTTTATTAACATTTCCCGATGACCTTACCCCCATTGTGTTTTTATCAGTCCCAAGAACCATAATCTGTTTAAAATGTTTTTTATCTCTGTAAACACAATAAAGTAAGCTGTCTTGCACATAGATTTGTAGATCTCATTAGAGATACTTTTTAAAAGGTACTCCATCTCTTGGGAAGATGATGACAAGCGGTAATCTTGGCTCACAAAGTTTTCATGCAGGAATAGTTTGTTAAAATAGATTGTTTAATCTTTCCAGCATTGTTTTGGGAGTGGATGTAGTTTTTAATTGTATTTGTATGCAGCGTTATGACTTGAATGAGAGAAAGGCAAGGGCAGCTGAAAACAAATGTGGTGGCAGTATCAGTAAGCTGATATTCCAGGTGAAAAAATAGCCAAAGTATTTGTTTAAGTTTTCAACCGTTATCAAAGTCACACAAGAAAAATGGCAGTTTTTAAACTCATTAAAGTTAACATTTGTCTGTATTGTAAATGAGGCATATTCCCTAGGGTAGTTAACAGCTTTGGTGGCACAAGATGGGGGTAATTTTTCAGATGTACTATTTCCAATGGGCCAGTGTCCTAAGGCTTTGCTTTAAATGGCCTTTTTATGCAGTAGGATAATGGGCAGTTTGTGCATTGCTAAATCAGCCCTATTTTGTTAGGAATGTTACAGTCAGGGCACTTACAATTTGTCAGAGGAAATGCAGAACATCTCTACAGGAGTCTGTTTAAGAGGACATCATTTCTCGATAAGCTCTTGCTTAGGTCAACATGCAGCACTGCTCTTACACTATTCCCCTGTTGCTTCTGCCACACGGGAATGCTCTGATTTATTAGGATTGCACAAGTCATGTCCTCCGCCTGACTGAATCCACAATTGGAAATTTTCTTTCCTCCCCACCGTTCTTCTCTCCCCCTTATGAAAACGAAATGTAGAAGGTTACTGTAAAGCCCTCATAAAGTATTTCTAAGAGGACTGTTTCAGTGAAATACCTGTATGTTGTACAGCATCATTATTGTATAGCTGCATCTTATAAATGCATCAGGACTATTGTTTTGGAAAGTGTGATATTTAAGAACATCAGCTGTACCCATGTTCAATTACTACACTACTGTAAAATGCTTGTGATGAAGTGTAAATGTGAAATGTGAAGATAGTGAACCTAGTGAATGTGATACAAACTACACAGCTATTTATGACATTAAATTTTTTAACCAGAGCATAAGGAAAAAAAAAAAAAAGCATCAAAAAAATCCAAAAGTCAAAGTGAGTTGCAATGATGGGTACTATAAATGTATGTCTTGCCAGCTTCTAATTATATTTCAAATTGTTGAGACAATTCTCCCATAAAATTAGTTTAATGAATGATGCTTCCTTAGTCAAGTCTGCTTTAAAAACTATGTTTAATTCAGTGTTCATTTCCCATTTGATAAAGGTGATAATACCCTGTCATTCAGACTACTATTACTAAGAAACTTCTGGTTTGTTTCAGCATTGTGATATTTTAAACTCAGTGCAGCCAAGGACATTTCTAATGAAAAGAAGAAAGCAATGAAGAGCCTTAATAGTTTTTGTGTTTGCTGCCAATTTGTAATATGAGAAGTGCAGAAAATATTTTGAAAGGGTCAAAGCTATTCCCCCTTTTTTCAACTGTAACACTGGAATTTAGCTGTCTGCAATTAATTCTGATTCACATGGACTCATTCCTTAGTATTTCTTTTCCGTACTCTATGAACTGCTGTTTAGCACTCTGTTACTTTGCCTCTACCTTTCTCTCTATGTATCATCCTATGATGGTCAGGGGTAAGGATGATGATTATTATTGTTTTAAATATGAGGTAGTTTGTGCAGGTTTTCTCAATTTGAACGAACCATACAAAGATCTTTCCATATTTGCAATTCTGTAGGGTTAGCTCTTTAAAGACTAGAATGATCAAAGGAAGAAGAGGAGATGCTCCTGGAGCAGGTAACAAGACAAAACAAGGAAGGCTCAATGGAAGCTGCTAAAAACAGGTGTTCATGTCCCTTGTTCTCTCTATCTGCTGTTTATGAAGGAGCATTTCTGCAAGTGATACCACTGCTGAAACTGAAAATCGTGGAGGACATTAGTTATCCACAACAGGACAGGCAATCTGTGAGCAGTATGCCTGAGCAGATAGCAGGGATGGGAGGACAGGGCTGAGAAATGGGATACTGCACCATCGGCTATGTACTGAGTGGGTATTTGAAACCAAGTACAGCGCTGCACAATGATTAAAAGCAGAAGTACCTTCTGCTGGCACTGCAAAGTGGTGTGGCTGCACTTCAGTTTGATATATAGGTAGTTAAATCAGTATGATTAGACTGTGCAAATTAAATTGATGTAACATCACATATACATTGCCTGGAGAGGAAAGAATTTGATTTTCAGAAATGCTGGATATTTGCAATTTTCAGCTGTTCAGGGATTGCTTTGAAAAAAATGAATCTTTGGTGTGGAGCCATTGTTCAGCCAATGACAAACAAAAATTTTTAAGATAAGGAACAAAGAAAGAATTTGAAAGAAACTGTAAGAAAGGAAAAAATCTCAAAAAAATATTTAGACTCAGGCAAATCGTTGAAATGGAGTAACAACACAACATGGCAGGTAATCTCCAGAGTAAAATTCACTTTATTAACATTGTTGTTAGTATTGTTATGAGAATGTTAAATGGATATTTAGGAAATTGGTATTATCATATGAAATTTGTCACTTTGCAGTCACTACTTGACATCCAGTTCTTTTCAGTTTACTGTCCAATACAAAATTATTCTGATAGCAACCATTAATTTCTTGGAGTACTACAAAGAGCACTATTTGCATTCCTTACTAAAAGCCTGAGAGGAAAGAGCAAGCACAAGTAATTTCTATCCCCAAAAGTTAGCTCTCAAGGCTGCAGTTAGGGAGTTACCATTTTTACATACGGTACCATCAACTCCTGTAAAATCTTGAATTACATTAAAAAATACCAAGTATTTTTGCCTTTGTTTTTGGTATGGAACTGTTTCAAATTCAGCTTACTTATAGATTAGCAAGCTGAAAGATACTGGACATAACTCCTTTCAATTTAATGAATGAATTGTTAACTCTGAAGCCTAATGATGACTATACACTGGTACTATCATTTTTATGTTAGATTGTGTCCTTTTTGCAGAAATATCTAAGTAACTTTGGTATTGGTCCTTCAAAAATGCAGTGCAGTTCTTCAGGAGTCGTGAAAGACAGTCTCTTTCTTGCCTACAGAAATGCAATGAGGCGAAGGCATTTATTGGGAGGGATTTTTTTTTTTTGGGGGGGGCCCATTTTTACTTCGCAAAGTAGAAGACATCACATTTCAAGAGATAACAAGCTGAAAATAGTACTGATTTCAGCAAAAAAAAAGAGAATGTTTCTTCTGCTTTATGCTTGTTTCATCTTTTGTGACTGTGTTTAATGAAGTTATAGTAAATCTGAAAGATTACTGGCCTTTCATTACTGAATATATTAGTAGCCCATAAAGAGTCTTTTCTGTGCTCAAATACACTGAATGCGAAAACCGAAGAGTACAAAAGCAGTTAGTTTGCAGAGGTGACATGAACTCCATCTGCTTTAAGTACAAGTTGAAATCTGGGGTATTTGGACAAGTCCGGTCAGTGATGAGAAGTGGCTTTCAGTCACTGAGCTCAGCTGTGGTGCTTCCACAATGAGATCTCTGTTCAAACTTGCTAGATTATAGCGAGCAACTTTAGACGACATCTTAGTTATACAGCACACAATGAAGTAAGGGCATAATCTGACAAGACGAGAGAGGCAACACTGCGGAAGTGAGATTAATTTTCAGTAAGGCACTTGACACAACTGGACTAATTATAAGAGTATATCACAGGATGATGGCAAGTGATAATGCCCAGATCATTCTCATTTACTTTTAAACATACAACTCAAAAGATATACATATACATATATATATAAAAGATGTAGAATGTTTAAGGATTCTGCTTCAGCAAAAATAATAATAAAGGGGATGGATATGAAAGGAGTTGAACTGAATGTCAGCAACACTAGAGGAAAAACTAAAGAAAGAAATGGATAAACAGAAGGTGCCAGATCATTCCTGATTTGGTCATACACTCCACCATGAGTAGCATGATTTTTTCCCACTTTGTTTTAGTTTCAGACTTGCAGAATAGTCTCTTGAACTAATGAGAATAGTAAGAATCAGGGGCTGATCCTCAACCCAGTAGGAAGAGGGTATTGTTCCTTTATTGCTCTCATTCCTGACCTTGTAGTCTCTGCATTGATGCTTGGGAATTCTTAGAGCTACCAGTAGTGTCAGTGATTTAACTGAGCTGTATGGGGGAGAAGAAGTACAGTGATGCGCTGTTCTGCTGCCTTTTTACTCCTGACAAACCCCATATGCTAAGATGGTGGGTGGCAGTAGGAGAGCTGGCACATTAGCAGCCGTGTGTTCTGTGTGCCAGGGGAATAATCTGTTGGCTACTTAAATCTCATTTCTAATTCATTTCTACTTTCTGAGTAGCACTGAGAGGCGAGATCTTCATAGAAACACCAGCTCTTGGAGTGTGTGAAAGTGCAGTCTAGAGGAGGGTTTGAAGCTGTGTCTTGAAGCTGTATTTTGAGTATTGATTTTAATATGTAAAAAACACTAAACGTTTAAAACGTTTAAAAAAAATAGCATGCAAAAAAAAAATCCTAAACTGTCTAAAACTTGAGTACATTAACACTTCTCATGGAAATAATACAACTGCTATGCCTTTGTTCAGTTTTTAGGCATATATATACATGGGAAAATTCACTACATCAGAAAATTCACAGAAATCAAAACAGAAACAAACAAAAAAACTTTCATATTTTCTCTCTTAATAACATTGCTTGTTAAACAAAAGTTGGCATAGAATCCTGGTGTGAAATTGCCAAGAAAAGATTGTTAACTTGGCATAAGCTTTAAGTTGTTCTATTCAGTATCAGATGCAAATAAGAATTGTATGTGTTTTTGTGATTTGTACTGTTAGTGAAAAGGAGGATATGCAGCACAAGGAAAATAGGTGTGCACCATTGGGGGGAGGTCGTGTTCATCTGACAACTGCAGTACTTGGCAAACAAATGCAGTAAACTTGGAAGCAAGCAGCAGAGAAAATATTCTGCAATATTCTGCTGGAAGAAGCAAAAAAGAACAGAATCAATCATCTTTTCAATGAGAGTTTAAGGTGACTTGGGCCTTGCTCTTAGCTCTGTGGAGGACTCGTATACCCTTCTTCACTACCTGTAGAGGAATTCCTTCCAGCAGGATTGGTGCAGGGCTCCTCTTTTATAACTGAGACCTCCATCTCCTGGGGCTTATTAGCCTCTGTAAAGTTAAAGAGGCTGCTGAAAAGGGAGTGGTCCTCATTGTCTTTGAGCAATCACGGTCTGCTCCTTATGGATCGAATTGTACTTAATGGCATTACTGGTTAGCCCAGGAAAGCTGCAAAACTGGGGGAGAAGATCCTTGAATAACATGGTTATTAATTAACCTCTTGGCCTTATTGTAATGCTGTAAATTGCCAGACACATTTGATTTTACTGATTTTTTTTCTCTCTTAAAAGTTCTGTCCATGCGTTCTTTGTGTCCTCTGTCAGTCTGCCTGTCTATGAACGATGTGGCCCTCTGCTGAGAATCGTGGCTTCTGCTCAGTTCAGCTTGGATGTGTACAAAATAGGTCTTTATACCTACCTTTTACCTAAGGCTTCAAATCAAAATGATATGATATGAGTATGTGGATTAAATTCCTGATTCCACTTAAGTCAGTTTGTTTTTTGTTGTCAATTAGGAGCTGTGAGGGTGGCTCAAATGCTGGAACAGGCTTCCTAGTGAGGTGTTTGCCACATGGCTGTCAGTGTTCAAGAGGCATTTGAATAATGCCCTCAGTAATATGCTTTAACTTTTTGTTAGCTCTGAAGTAGTCAGGCAGCTGAACTTGTATGATCTTGGAAGTTCCCTTCCAACTGAGCTATTCTATTCTACTTTTTCTTATATATTGAGAAGTGAGGTTTATGAAGTCTTCTTCTGTGTAAAGAGCAAGAGTTTGTACCAAAAGAATTCTACAGGTATGAAGAATTGTTAAGTATGGTTTCTAGTTTTTATTAATACTGAAATCATTGTTAAAGAAAAAATAAGTACACCAAAGAATAAGAAAGGAATTAAGGTATCTTTGAATCTAATACTGCACATTGATGGTTAGGATGCTTGTGGTAGGCTCCTGCTGACTGGCATATGTAGTATCTAGTATAGAAATACAAGGTCGGATAATTGAATTGTTTTGGAAAGACTCCATTTGCCTTTCTCTCCCTCTGTGGATTTATGTGAATTTTGCTGAAATTCACTTTATTTTGTTCATTACCATGTTCCGTGCTACACAGCAAGAGAGCAGTAAGTTATCAGACATAGGGACTGAAGGGGAAGATGACGATAGCCTTCTCATTTCATAAGAAGTGGGAAGTGAAGCAGCAAAGAAGACAGGAGGACTGATTCAGGAAGACAACACAGCAGCTTACAACATGGAGGACAAGAGAGATCTTTAAAGGTAAAAGAACTGACAAAATTTCACAGCAGGCACTAGTGGGAGATGAGAATCCAAGGGAAACATCATGCCATGTGAGAAACAAGCTTTCATTGATCACAACATGCCATGATGTTTCCATGATAGCACTGTCTAGGAAACCATTAACAGTGGTGAGAAGAGAATACAAAATCTGACAACTTTTTGTTTTGTTTTAACAGGTACACATTAAAAATACATCTAACGTATGGGACACAAAGAATCTAAATAATGTTATTAAACTTCAGATAGATGTGAATCTCCAGGTCTCCAGGGAGATATTTTTTTTTACAAATGCTTTTGAAGAAAACTTAAAAGCATTAGATTTTGCATTTCCAGGCTTAATTCATCACTTCATTTTGTTGTTTAAAGAAATCTATGCAGAATTATTAAGTTACTCAAAATAAGCCCCAAATAGAAGACTGATTTTCATAAACGCTTTACATATTTGTGTTTAATTTGTTGAAAATAGTATAAAATCTGCTCACATTTGGCATCCCAAATACAAATATTAGGAACCCAATTCCCTGATGCAGTATAATTTTTAACAGTATGGTTTAAGAGTCTTCCAAGAGATATTGTGCATGCTTTCATTTTAGAATAATATGGAATTTCATTTCAGTAAGGAAAAATAATATTATGTATGTCTTTGTACCTTATGAAGATAAACTGAACTACTTTGTTAGTTTTTGTGCACATCTGCATTCTCTGCAGAAGAATACAAAATCCCCCCAACAGTATGTGATTTGGAAATATGTTGCAGGCACAAAGAATTAGGCTGAGAGATCAGATTGTGTCGAAGGGGATGGGGAGCAGGATGTGGCCTTCGCTATTCATGGGGAAATGGTTGGCGACCTGCTAAGGAGCTAGGATGTGCGCAAGTCGATGGGGCCGGATGGGATGCACCCGAGGGTACTGAAAGAACTGGCGGAGGAGCTGGCCGAGCCGCTTTCCATCATTTATCGGCAGTCCTGGCTATCGGGGGAGGTCCCAGTTGACTGGCGGCTAGCCAATGTGACGCCCATCTATAAGAAGGGCCGGAGGGCAGACCCGGGGAACTATAGGCCTGTCAGTTTGACCTCAGTGCCAGGAAAGCTCATGGAGCAGATTATCTTGAGGGTCATCACACGGCACTTGCAGGGCAAGCAGGCGATCAGGCCCAGTCAGCATGGGTTTATGAAAGGCAGGTCCTGCTTGACGAACCTGATCTCCTTCTATGACAAAGTGACGCACTTGGTGGATGAGGGAAGGGCTGTGGATGTGGTTTACCTTGACCTCAGTAAGGCTTTTGACACCGTTCCCCACAACATTCTCCTCAAGAAACTGGCTGCTCGGGGCTTGGACTGGCGTACGCTTCGCTGGGTTAGAAACTGGCTGGATAGCCGGGCCCAGAGAGTTGTGGTGAATGGAGTCAAATCTGGTTGGAGGCTGGTCACAAGTGGTGTCCCCCAGGGCTCGGTACTGGGGCCGGTCCTCTTTAATATCTTTATCGATGATCTGGATGAGGGCGTCCAGTGCACCCTCAGTAAGTTTGCAAATGACACCAAGCTAAGTGCATGTGTCGATCTGCTCGAGGGCAGGAAGGCTCTGCAGGAGGATCTGGATAGGCTGGAGCGATGGGCTGAGGTCAACTGTATGAAGTTCAACAAGGCCAAGTGCCGGGTCCTGCACCTGGGGCGCAACAATTGCAAGCAGAGCTACAGGCTGGGAGATGAGTGGTTGGAAAGCTGCCTGGCCGAGAAGGACCTGGGAGTATTGGTTGATAGTCGGCTGAATATGAGCCAGCAGTGTGCTCAGGTGGTCAAGAAGGCCAACAGCATCCTGGCCTGTATAAGAAGCAGTGTGGCCAGCAGGTCTAGGGAAGTGATTGTCCCCCTGTACTCGGCTCTGGTGAGGCCGCACCTTGAGTACTGTGTTCAGTTTTGGGCCCCTCGCTACAGGAAGGACATGGATGTGCTCGAGCGAGTCCAGAGAAGGGTGACCAAGCTGGTGAGGGGTCTGGAGAACAAGTCTTACGAGGAGCGGCTGAGGGAGCTGGGCTTGTTCAGCCTGGAGAAGAGGAGGCTCAGGGGCGACCTTATCGCTCTCTACAGTTACCTTAAAGGAGGCTGTAGTGAGGTGGGGGTTGGTCTGTTCTCCCACGTGCCTGGTGACAGGACGAGGGGGAATGGGCTAAAGTTGCGACAGGGGAGTTTTAGGTTGGATGTTAGGAAGTACTTCTTTACTGAAAGGGTTATTAAGCATTGGAACGGGCTGCCCAGGGAGGTGGTGGAGTCACCATCCCTGGAGGTCTTTAAAAGACGTTTAGATGTAGAGCTTAGCGATATGGTTTAGTGGAGTACTTAGTGTTAGGTCGGAGGTTGGACTCGATGATCTTGAGGTCTCTTCCAACCTAGAAATCTGTGTCTGTGTCTGTGTCTGTCTTTTACCTCTAAAATATAAACCTTCTATCTTCTAGCACAGGAGGGTTAAATGCAGAGCTTTTAAGTTGAAAAAATATGCAGTCATGTGAAAGGTTTGATAGCACTATATACCCACCAAAAGCTTAAATGTGCCTGACTGGTTTTATGGAAGACAGTAAATTAGTCTTTGCTTTACCTTTGACAGGTAAGAAGCAGTTCTTGCATGACCGGTGGCTATCACCATACATCCGCTACCACACAGGTGAGGCATTCAGTTTCAAAATGATGACTGGGAAGAAAAACAAGATGTCTTTCCTGGTTATAAATTTAACTCTTCTATGATTAGTCTGGGCCAATTAGGACACGCCTGGGGTTCAGACTATGGCTCAAGTACAAGCCTGAAAGCCTGATTAGCTGAAGTCTCTTGATACTTGTTCTTGGTAGTAAATGCTGGCACATACAGTATTGATTTTCATTTAGATATCTTAATGTTTCCAGACAATCCTAGCAGATGTGGGCTGAACTCAGATCTACGAGAGTGCTGGGCTGCAATCTGCAACCATTTTTCTTGCCATTTTGTTTCATTTTTCCTAAACTTAACTGATTTGGAATCAGGAGATATAAATGAAAAATGCAGAGTTTGCCTATCAATCATGGCATGTACAAACATTGCTACTGCCCTTTTCTAACATCCTATTACCACTGGGTAGTTGGCTAGTCAAACAGGAATAAAAATTACACTGCAAACATCATAAGTTAGGCTTGATTTGTTGAGCAAGAAGCCTGACAATTCTGTAAGAGTTATATACCTCAGCCTCGCTGAAAATCAGCCTTGTTATGGCTCTGGTACGTCTATAAAGATTGTTCATTTCATATAAAACAGCTACCTGCACTGAAAGGCCTGAAAGGAAGAATGATGCTGGTTATAAATATAGAGGAAAATCTATTTGTCTGCCCCTTCGTGCTGTTAGCAAGTCACACGATGCAGCCCTTATGCTGTTCCTAGGCAGCAGGGGGAGTTTTCCATGGCCACCTTTTGCTTTCATCTTCTGGCCTGGACTGAAGCACATCATCTCTCTTTGTCATATGAGATAAAGCAATGAAGTGTGACCAGTGCCACTGCATTGCACTCTGCCCACCAGGAGCACGTTAATGATAATGAAAAACTATACTGCACCACATTTAAACTAAATGTGAGCGTAAGGCTGTCTGTCGGCAGACTGGTATAACAGTTAATGTCATAAAAGATAAATAGAAATTATTAGAATTGGCTTGGAAGGGATTTTTTATAGAGCAGGGTTGTATTCCTTTAAAGATACATTATCAGACTGTTAAATCTAATTTCAGGCTACTGGGCAATTAAAATGATTAACATTCTTTACTCATATAGTTCGATTCATTAAAGTTTTAAACACCCTTTACACACTATTTATGTTGAAAATAGAGAAATAACATGTTAAAATGTCTTGGATCATTAATCATTCAAATTTGCTGTACAACTACTTTCTCAAAACCTTAGCACTACAGTGAATATTTACAAACCTCAGAGGCATCCTTGAAAGGATGAACAAAATCAAATTCCTCCCCCACAACGTCCAATAGACCTTTGGTAGCTCCCAGGCTCTTTATGTTTGCAAGAAAAATCAGGCAGAAAATTCCTAAAAATTGTTTTAAAAGTTTTATTCTGCCGAGTTATTCTGCCTGTACAAGTCTGTTCACCTGGAGGCTTGCTCCTTTTTTTTGGTATTTGAAGGTAGCAGTGTGGATACTGTTACTGAAGCTGATAGGAACTCCAACTATAAAGTCATGTGTGCTGAAATGAATATATACTCTGAGTCTGGCACTTAGTTTTCAAATGTGTCAGATGGAATTTTGTATTATCTACTGACAAACCAGTTTATTAGATGGATATAAGAAGAGATCTTCAGGCTAGTAAATGCTGCCATTACTTAGAGGTGAAACACCCACTTTCCTTCACTGTTAGCATTTGTAACGACCTCTGAAACACTGTGAGAAAATAATCATGAAACTCAGAATACAGTATGTGACAAGACAATTATAAACCATATATTAATGCCAGTCTTTTGAAAATATTAAATCTACAGGCTTAGTAGTTGTTCGAATCTTATTTATTTATTTATTTATTTATTATTCCTGCACTTCTGAAAAGGTCTGGACCTTTTTGAGAGAAACACTGTAAAGTACAGCGGGTGGCTGGATATAATCTAGACTTGGCCCCATATTCTGGGAATCCAAATTATTGCGTTTGCCTGTCCCTGGAAGCAATGGTAGAACTCCTCTTGGCCCATGAACTGCCTTGTATTGCACCAGGTAAGAAAGCTCAATATTTGCATGTCAGAAGTTCAAAGAACACACGGCTGCAGGAATGTCCTGTTTCTCAGATAGGCCATAGGCCAGATATGCTGAACAAGTGTGGTCATTACTCTTTCTGTGGCACTATTAGTAAGAGGAAGAGGTGATTATAATTAGCCTCTTTGAAATCACCCAGGGGCTCAGCTGATATGTCAAAGATGTAGATGATATTAAACATGAAGACACGGCTATATTTTCACAGCTGGCAGCATGATCCTAATATTAATACCATATTTAGTATGCAAGGCTCTTTCACTTTGAGAATATCAAGGAGTATTCAGATGCCCTCCTTGATGCCTATTTTAGGATCCGTGTGCTCTCTGAGTAGACAGTGGAGAGGTGACTTCCTAATTTAAATCTTCTGGATTAGGCGCAACTATTTTACAGGAACTAAGGAACAGGTACTAAGGAACACTACCTCCTAATTTGTTTACTTAAACAGGGTGCCCAAATTCAGTTAGAGACAACTGCAGTGATCCTAGCATCATTAGTAAATGATACACTGGCAACAAACACGTGCCCAGTACAAGTGCCTTTTCTTCCAGTAAGATTTTGTAATATGAGAGGGTCAACTGGTTGTAGAGGTTCCACACAACTTCTGAAAGATACCATTTTTTCTATCCTTGCCAGTTTCTTCCTTCATTCCAGTACTCTTATTCGCCATGTAAGACTTCTTGAAGTAACAAGTGGCTCACTATTCAGAATCAAACAATGCTATTTTACAGTACCACATACTGTATCTGTTGCAGTTCTAACTCTAGACAATAAAGGGAACTGTCAGCCTCTATCAGTGAGGATGTTTCTAATGCTGTTCCATCATTCATTTCAAGAGCAACATGAGCACAGCCTTTCCCTTGAGAGACTGACAGCCGTTATCTCTGCAATACTATAAGCTCTTGCTGACTTAGTGAGCAGAAATCCCAGAGGAACTCCTGAATTTCATGTCAGTGTATGGTGCTGTAAACCAGTCCACCAGATTGGGCATAGAGTGACACTATACCCTTGCAGGATAGGGCTAAAAATTAAGGGCTGTTTAGATGATGAATATACAGATCATACTACTTTGAAACAATTAATTTGCTTAACTTTTTCCTTCCCCAAATCCAGATGTGGGGAAGGATGTGGAGAAATAGTCCCCTTGACCTGGACTAAGACCTGGCTTTTTGGTGCTGTCAGCTATCTCCTATGTTTATGTCTTATTCAGAAGTCTGTGGTTTCAGTGTTTTTGTAATCTCTCTGGTGTCACCGTGGAAGTCACTACTCTTGCTTCTATCCTTCCAGACTTTTCTTGTAAGTTTGGATGGCACAAGAGAAGGATGAGAGAAGAGAATGTAAATGTTGAAAGGGGCTTCCTTATTCATATTAGAGTTTGAAGAACAGGAAGTACTCCTGCTGTATTTGCTTTATACACCAAAAATTTGTCCATCATTTTGATTTGTGACAGAGATGAGGCCTTCGAGCTGACCTGTGTTTGGTCACACAGTATGGATATTGATTCTGATGCCCTGAGTACCTTTGTCTAATCCTAGCTCCCCCTGTGTGTTGTTGGATGTTTCCCTGTGAGGCTGTATACAAGCTCTACTCAAAGGATCAGTCAGAAGTATATACTGAGCCAAAAATATAAACCCAGAATACCACAAAACCTCACAGATATCAGTGAAATATAGAGACCTGGGCAAAAATTTCTGTTCTGCCTTTTCTATTTTGCTAATAATCAAAATTAAATAACATGGGAATTACTTTTAGTGTTGGTATATCTGGGAAATGATTTTTCCTTTGAGTTTTTTAGACTTCTTATGCCTCCCATTGATTTTGATTATTTACAGTTTGACAAGGGGAACACAGGCAGCCCATGCTGTGCGAAAGATCAGAGGTGCCTTCACTCCTCAAGGCTATTGCCTTCTTTAATTCTTTAGCGTAGGATCAGTGAACTGATTGCATTTTATTCTATTTGACACTTTATATTTCACATTTCTTCATCAAACTATTGTAACATACTCTCTCTTAAAACACGCTGCTCTCTGAGAATATATCCTTTTTGCCCTGGCCATTATTATAACCCTTTGGTGCAACTTTCAGCCACTACCCTGATTAATCGTCTTTCAGTTGAACTGGATAGATTTGAGTATCTTGTTAATCTGCTTTGTGCTTTTCTTTTTCTTTTTTTTTTCTTTTTCCTGCTTTTCTTTTATTGACATTATAAGTATTTCATATTAAATCATCACATGGCAGAACTTGAGGGCAGTTGTTCTTTGAATATTTCTTTAGCCAGGATTGCCTTACAGGCCTAAGGGGAGATTTTTTTAAACTGCAAATGCTGCATGCCAAATCTGCAAGTACGGAGCACAGTTCAAATATTTGCAAATAAAAATAAATGTAAAATCAATTTGGACATGCAGTTGTGTGCGCATTTTTGAAAAACATCCCCTTGGACAGATATTTTTTACAATGGTGGGAAAGAAGCCAAAGGATATGAGTGTTTAGAGTGTTACTACTTTCTAAGTGATCCACTTTCTATTAGAAAATAGTTAATGTAAGTACCTAAAATAGAAGTTAGTACCTAAACAGAAGTTAGTTGTGTCAAACCTGACTTTGGGTCATGGTTCCAAATATTTTGGTCAAATAGGCTTCTCTCTCCTTTTCTCTATCTATACGCTATCTAGTACCTATTTCCACTGACTAATATTTGTGCTGTGGGTCCCTGTAGATGAAAACTTGGGTGAAGTTAGATCAAAGTCTGCAGTAATTTCATAATTTCTTTATAAAGAAATGCTTGTTTTCAGCTGTAGTTGGCATCAGTCTAAATGAATCAGTAAAATGGGATGATCTCAGCTCATATAAATAATAGCAGCCTTCTCCTGTTAGAAATGCCTTTCTTCTGGAAAAAGCAGTTGTCCCACATTAATGCATTTCTAATCAAAAACACTATGCCCCATATGGTACTTTTTAACACATTTGAGAACCCTGGTTAAGACAGAGTTCTAAATGTACTGGAAACCAAAGTTCATTGTTGTTCAACACTCAAGAGACTGTACAAAGAGTATACACTTATATTTCTGTCTTACCCTGCCTATTAGTTTTATAGTATTGGATCTCTTTTTCTTTCCGCCTCCCCTTTCTCTGCTTTTTGTGAAACGGCCTTCATGTTACCATATAACAAGGTTTACCCTCTCTCTCCTTCTTAAACATAATGAACTTCAGAAAAAGTCCCTGAGGCATAAACAAAAACCAAGAGGAGAGCATCCCTGAATACTGGGGAATGGTGAGGAAGTCCACAACAGTTCAGAATAACAAAATACTGGAGCTTAAGATAGAACTTGCATGTTGAAATGCTGCTTGAAAAGAATTTGTTCACATTCTGTGAAAAAAAAATATATTTTTTTCTGTTTATTGTTTAAAACTATGGCATCTACTTTCTCTGAGTTGTCATTAATTGATTTGCCAGAACTACACATTGTAGCATGCAAAGTAGGAAAAAAAATATGAATTACTAGAGTCAGTATTGTAGATTACCTGAAAGTGCTCATGCTGTGGAGGTCTTTCTAAATCTAAACACATATTCCTGGAAATGGCTTCCAGGAATATGGATTCACTCCTGGGATAGTGATTATCTTCTCTGGTCAGTAGTTCTTGCAATGCTCCTTCTTGCTTTGTTAGAAGACAGGTATGACATTTACATTTTTCCAGTCATCGGGGACCTACCCAGATCACCATGACTGTTCAGAGAGAAAACCAAAGAGAAAACAGATTCACAGTGACATTGTCCAACTCCCTCAGTGCTCTTAGGTGCATCCTATCGTGCTCCATGAACTTTCCATGAACACATGAATGGTCAGACAGCTTAAGTGCTCCCTGACTGGATCTTCCTCTACAGTGAGCAATGCTTCGTTCACAGGCTCTGCTGAACTCAGGTTCCCTGAGTGAACAGGGATCTGGAAGCCTGAGAGTAGACTTTTCAAGTAAACACAGAGTCAAAAATACTCTGTACCTTGACCTTTTTCCATGTCTTTTGTCACTAGGCCCTGTTCATTGATCAGTGGGCCCACCTTTTCTTTAACTTTTTGTTGCTATTGGACTTGAGGAAACCCTTCCTGTTGCTCTTTACATTCCTTACTAGTTTTAACCCCAACTGAGCTTTGGCTTTCTTAATTCCACCCCTACATATCTGGGCAATGTCAACGTCCCCACTCCCACCTTCTGTGTGTTTCATTTCCACATCTGAGCTCAGCAGGAGTCCCTTGTTCTTGTTGGCCTTCAGCCATGACTGCTTAACTTCCTGCATGTTGAAATGGACCATTCTGGGCTTTGAGGAGATTTTATGTGACCAAACAACTCAAGATTAAAAAAAAATATATCATCAAATAAAATAAAATTGGTTTCCAGTTCTGGCTTGCTCTTTACAGGGTAATCAAATATATTTCTTGTGTCTATATTAGAAAGCAAAACTGCCCTTCATGGCAAATTTGGTTGCAGAAGAAGGAAAGGGAGGTATGGGGAACAGAAGCAAAATGATTTAATTTCAGCATGCATAGCTCACAGCTTGAGGAAAATTAAGATAAAATGATGAATTCTGTCTCGAGAACCTACAGTTCAACTGTTCTTCCTAGCAAAAAAAGGCTTTCTATGGAGTGATCGTTCAGCTGACAAACAGTTCCGTTTCTTCATTATATTGAATAACTTCTCCTTCAGAAATTTTGCATCTATTTTTAATCAGAAGATTGTAAGGAAAAATTAATCACTGGGCACTATACACACTGCTTTTTGACAGAACTGTATCCTCTTCAGTGCAGAACTTATCCTGCCTCTGGGCATGCACAACTTTTAGATGGGCTAGAACATGTGGGATGGAAAAAGGTCTTATCAGAGGCATGCTTAGAAAGAAGTAGCTATCCGAAATTATTGTTCAGCACACCTGGACTCTCTTTCAGCTCATTTGAGGCTACTTCTTTCCACAGTGTCAGCACCAAACGCTTATTCCAGGAGGGTAACAGAAGCTAGAAATTTAGTTTGCATATGTTCACACACTGCAGGAAAACCAAGAGTGCCAGTGTCTTCCTCTAGTTAACTTACACCCTTGTGACCCGGTAGCATTTTTCACTGATGTACTGCTGCAACATTGCTTGAACGACGTGTGTCATTTGCTGAATGTTAACCTGCAAAAATGCCATTTCTGCTACTTTACTTTGAGACACGATGTGCACTGCAGCCCCCAGTTTTTGGGGGTAATTTTATTCTCATCTCCTGACAGACAGGATTCCAATAGCACCATATGTCAAAAACTCCAACCAATTCCAGTCATGTACCCACACCGTCCAGCTGTCACTGCTATAATTATTGAAACTAAAGCCCAGAGAAGTTTGTAGTTTTGGAAATGCTCTAGTGTCCTTAGATCTTTACTACTGATGTTATAGCTGATTAGGACCCTGCCAGCCTTCTGTTGGTCTCTTGAAAACTGCTGTAATTCTCATTCATCATGGAAGCTAACCAGCTGCTCCAGAGCCATCCCATCAAATGTCTTGCTTGATGTTACACTTTGCTGTTGTCCTGACCTTGATAGTTTGGATGTTCAAACAAAGGCTACTTATTATGTTGGAGTTGCTACAAAAGGATCACATTAACTACATTCGCCACAGAAAAATGAAAATATTTTCATATAGGTGCCTGGTGTCACTGTGAAGACTTGTACTAATCTGCACTCATTTCTTGTTCATCCTGCTATATTTTCATGAACATGCCACGCAAGTGAGATGCAATGACCTCCTGAAATGCTTTCCTGTCAGGCTGGCACTGAGCTTTTGACAGGAGTGTGTCTCTTAGAAGAGACCCAAAGTGATTCCTGTAAACAGAGTTTTGAGCCTCCTCCCCTCTTGTTACTTCTATCCAAATGTAGTGAATTTGAACATCATCTGATTCTCTTTGAAACTTTGGTCCCAGTAGGGAGTTCAACTATTTGCTTTTTCTATTAAAATCTTAAACTTGAAACTTTGGGGATCTCAGGGTGTTTTTAAGTTTTAATCTTTTTGACGTCCTTTACATTCATATCCATTGCAGTGCTAGATATGTGTAGTACATAATGCAGCGCCTATTTAGATTGCATTTTCACGCTATATTCTGTTTGATCCCAATTATCAGCCCTTCTTGTACGCTTTGCAGCAGCTTCACAACTCTGACAGTGTTAGTTATGCTTGTCTGGTTGATTCATTCACTTAAGTGTTTTTTATTCTAAATATATAAAGGCTTTTATGTTTAAATAATAAACACATAATTTAGATGGCTTATATTTTGTTCAAATAGCAACTTATAATCAAGCATCCAGATTTCAATATACTGACCTCAAACTTTGGTTTCCTAAACACTTTTGAGATGCTAGGTAAGAGATGTTTTGTTAGTGAGATTTTAAAGTGTGAGAAGCAGGACTGAGTGGAATTCCTAAGCTAGAACAATTGATTAATTTGATGAAAAAGTGAATGAAAATGAAGGATGAAAAAATGTCTTCAATTTATACTTTAGCAATTGTCTTCCAATAATGTAGAAACTATTTCAACAGAAGTGATCACCAAAAAAGGGGAATTTGATATTGCTGGTGAGAAAGCTCAGAATGACTGAATGTTGGAAGAAAATCCAGTGTGTTGGTTGTGCAGATCACTAACTCCTGTTTACAGTAAAGACAATGTAGATTTTTTATTTTTTTTTAAATTTTTTTTTCCTACATCTGAATAGACATAATAAATAATCCCAGACACAAACTGTGACTAACTTTTGGTTAATTCATAGTTTAAAAAACAAACAAACAACTTTTAATGATCAGATTGGGAAAGAATTAAGAGATTTGGTCCAGTGGACCAATTCTCTTTCCCCTACCTCAGGGTACAGCAGCTTCCATTTTCTTGCTGACTGGCATTTAAGAGTGGCCTGAATTTAAAAATTTCTGGAGTATTGGTTGCACCTGACCCCACTTTTGGTAGTCTTGTTAGTTCTTAAAGTGAGTTGAATGATGGGTGAAATGTGACTGTTCAGTAGAAGAAGGAAGTCATCAGTCAAAGAGCTCAGTACATCTTGATGACCAAAAGACATGGAAAGAAAGTAAATAGAAAAACAACTGGAGATGTGATCAGTGGCAGAGGGATGTGTAAAGGGAAACATGACACACGGATTGTATCACAAATAAGAGAGCTGAGTGAGACATTTGCGCTGGTTATGTCAGTAGTGCCTAAGCAAACGGTTGAGGACAGCAGGCAAAGAACAAGTGATGGAAAGAATATTTTGCAGTGCTGTACAATGTGGAGCGTAAAATAGATAAAACAGTTTTTAGAAGTTTCTCACTACAAATGAAGGAGAATACAATTTTGAGGCATAAAAAAAACTTTGTAAAAAACTTGAAAGAAAAAGGTGAAAGCATGGGTGCAGAGCTCTGGCTGTTATACAGGAAACAAACTTACAAAAAACATACAGGACTGAGACATGGAAACTGATTTTCTATTTTTATTTTTAAAAGTGGGGGGAGGTTTGTGGAAAAAAAAAAGCTCACATCATAGTATATGAGGAAGATACAATTTTAGGTATTTGTAAGTGATATTTGTAATAAGACAAATTGGTGTAGATACAACATAGTTGAATCTACTGAAACCTTCTATTTTCTTCAAAATGGATTTAGCCAGCTATCTGGGAGAACTGACATGTTTTAGGGGTTTATGGCCACCTAAAAACTTAATTCAGCTGATAGAAAACATTTACAGTGAGTAAAGAATTGCATTTAGAGAAGAAGCCAATAGATGGATTTATATGGTCACAGGATTGGAACAAGCCGGGTTGCTGCTACTGCCTTTGTTCATTTTAGGGTTGGCTTTTGAATTCAAAGGAGAAGGGGGAAGAATTATATTGTGTGAGCAAGTGAAAAAATGTAGCTTCTCAGATGATATTCATCTTATGACTTCATTAGAGAATCATCAGAGGTTCCTCAGAGAAAATATGACCAATAAGCAGAAATTCAGACTGAGGGTCCAGCACATAAAATATAAAGAATAAAGGCTGAGACAATGTAAAAAACTTCAGATAACTACTCTTTTGCTTTTTTTTTTGTCTTTTGTCTCTTGTTTGATAATAGTCCTATTTCGTCTTACCAAACCGCGTCTTTTGCCTTAGTAAAATTATCTTCAATATAAACTTTTTAAAAATGGGAATGTGTGGGAAGTAGCATCCTGGTAAGCTGTATGCAGAGCTTTCATACTTAATCTAATGGATCTAAGTATTTCTTAAGCAATCTGGAGAGAGGTTAACTTAGTTGAGAGTGCTCTTACAGCTGATGGCTAAGATACTGCTACTAATTCATAACACGTTTGAATGCAGTTGTATATGTTTGAATGTTCTCAGTGATATAAATGTCAAGTCCTTTTCCCTCTTGTTATATCTAACAAATAATTGGGAAATTTTGTAAAACTGTTAGATCTATGTAAACAATAGTCAAGTGCCCACTTTTTGCCTACTGTGTGTAATCTGGGAGGATGGGGTGTTTTAGTGGTTTGATTTAACTGAAATTTGGAAACCACTGTAGAAGGCAGTAGTTGATTATACATAGTTTTCTTATCCTTCTGGAATGTCGTAGTTGGATATTATGTACAACACGTTTAACTCTGTTGTTACATATTATTACCAAAACACGTGCAAACTTAACAGATCTACTCTATACATTGCAGTGGAAATGCAGCAAAATAGTTCAAATAAGGAGCTTAGTAGCCTAGTAAGTACTAGTTTGAGTTGAGTATGGAAACTCTGCTCGCACACAAGACATGAAAGTATTTTTAACAGAAAAATGCTTGAACAGAATTTGAGAAAAGGCTGGGGTTAGAAGTACTGATATCATTGTATTGGGCACTGTTGCATTTTATATATAAATTTTCATATGCAAGCAATGGGTGCTTCACAGATATGCTTTCTCTTAATCCATGAGAGCAATGCTTAGAGAAGAGAGTCACAAATTTTGTGAATAGAAAAAAATGAAGTTATTTCTCTGATTTACTGACTTATTGTACCTATGCTAATTGAGGCAACGGAAGTACCCAGCTGTCCTATGCAACAGTAGAACTATGTCTGTTTAACATAGTTAAATAATGTAGTTGTTTTTTATTTTTAACACTTAAAATCTGTCATATGAAATTCTTTGATTTTCACATTCATACTACTGGGTTGGCATGTAAAGAAAACCTTGTGCTTAACAGGTACTTTGAAAATTATTCAAAGACAACAGATTGCTTTTATAAACTTTTTATAAAGTTTTAAAAGACTGTAGCAATAGTCATATAATTACAGTGATAGATTGATACCCATCTGCTTTATTAGGAAGAATTGTTACTTTAGTCCAATTTCGTAATTACCTTAATGTTGATGTAGTTGCAGTTTTGTATTTTTATTTTTTTAAATAATAGCATGTAATAGAGAGGGGGAAAAAAGAAAAACAACAACCAACAGCCGAGAAAATAATAGCTGTTCATAAGATACTACTTCATTTTTTTTCAAGCTGACAGTGTGCTGCAGAAGTCTGCTAGGCAGAAGAATGCCAAACTTATTTTTATCATTATTGCTATTATTGCTGTTTATTACAATAATGTACTTTAAATTTACAGGCTTGAGCCATCATTGGTATATACACTATACGTGTAGCTATACATATCTAATCATTTGTGGAAGGTATTAGTATTGTAAATACAGCTTATCTTTGTTATAAGAGTGGCATTAATAACAGAATTTCATAAATGCCACCATATAGTACGATAATTTCAAGACTCTGAAAATATGGTGTATTGTAGCTAAAGATGTTCACAAATACATGTTTTGTGTATATGGGAAGGGGGAGGAGTGCTGTTTTGCTCTTAGAATGCTTTCTGATGCATAAATATTAGCATTAAATAATTTTGAATACCTTGTTTCCTAAAAAGATTAGTAGCTCTTCTCTATGTGATAAATTGTGCAAGAGTTATTGTTCACACCAGTCTTCATACTGTATTATTCTGTGTAGCTTTAAATAACCAAGTCCAAATTATGCTCAGCAAGCTGTTGAGAAAGCTTGGAGAAATCTGAGAGCTGAAGGGCCAATCTGCGCCCTGACTTACATCCTGTGCAAATGTACTAACTTCATGCTGGCTGTAAAGGGTATAAGGCATTACAGGATTTGATCTGTGGCATTTAATTTTGACTTGGTTCTTTTTTTTTTTTTTTTCTTCTTCTTATTCTGTCTTAATGTAAAGGAACATCGGGCCTATATATTGCTAGGTTGTGCTTAGCAGCATTTCCACCTCTTTTACTTAGCATCTCAAAATTTACACGAGACTTAATAAAAAATATATCTACTTGCTTTGTTACCAAAACTGCAGTTTGCATTGGATCACATTTGGAATCACAAACTTTGCATTTGGAACTATTGTACAATAAGATATATCCTTTGTATGAAATATACTTATCTCTTTCTGGCCATATATATGTTTCCTAAAAGCAGTAAGTAAATGCCAGTTCTTTTTTTGGGTGCATCTAGATTGTCCCCTCTCAGTGAGACTTTCTGCAGTCTATGTTGATCTGTTTATAGAAGATATCCCATTTGCTATTTACATCTAAAATTACAGGCATGGGGGATTCAGGCTGTGTAAATTCAGCTCCACCACATTTGGTACGGATCAACAAATCCAGCCAGTTTTGTGATACAAAATACTTGTATATCATTTTGCCTGAATTTATATTTCTGCTTCTCTTCTGATTGTCTAGGGAATGACTTTTCATGCTAGAAACTAAAGAAATTGAATTAGGGGTCTTTGGAAATAGGAGTAATTTCATCATATTTAGGTATTTTCACCTGAGTTTGTTCCCTGATCACTTCTTCAGCAAACAAACCTCCACTTCTGGGTATTGCTAAATGATTGGCAGAAAGTGCCAAAAACAGTGACGTTCAGGCATAGACCTAGTATTAATTCAAGCTGTGATGATAGTTTCACACACCAAATGAAAGAGGTGAACTGAGCAGTTTCCACTAAGTTTAAAAGCAAGGTGACGTATTCCACTTTTCTTAATGACCTATGCAAAAAAGTATTTTTATTTTTTTTAAATTTATCCATCTTGAAGTAATTAGATGCAAGTCTGCTTAATAATAAGAGTGTAAGGCCAGATAGTGCACTTGCTTTTTTTTTTTTTCTCTCCCACTGTACACCTTGAGTATATATATTGTGATTAATAGAAGGAAAACACTAATAGTTTAAATGGAAAAAAGAAACAAACACGTAGTGTAATTGCTGTTTAGTCCTCAGATCCTTCCATTGTTATTTTCAAGTGAGGAGAAAGCTCACTCCCAGACAACTGCTGAGCTAAAAAACAGATGTTGGATTACTGGATAGTAGAAGACAATGAACCAAGTTATACTACTATTCATCGTTAGCTACAGTTTGTTTTTATAATAGCTTAACTTGGCTGTAAATGTATTGGGGAAGCCAGTTTTGAGTTACAAGAATCAGAAAATTAGTGCTGTTTTTTTTTTTTTTTGGTGATTAGTGACTTTAGAAATAACTGGCTTGGAAAACCTTGCTGGATTTAACCATTCCCTTCAGTCAAGATTATTGTGTAATCCTAGTTTGGTTTACGAAGTCGCAGTTTTGTGTTTTCCGGGTATTCAGTCACAAGTTCAAATAACAGATTCCAGCAAAATTATAAACCATTTGAAATATTCACCGAACCTGCAAATACAGTGAGTAAAATTATTAGTAGATATCATAGACTAACGAGAAAAATTAATGTGGGCTAGACATAGCTATGGCTAACCTTTGCAACTTGTCTAAGACAGGTAACATGTATACTTTCCCTAAGTGACTGAAGAAAATCCATTGAAATTTTGTTTCAAACTATAATGTGCAAAAAAATGCTTCAGAAAAGAAGGTAACCTTTGTCAATCACACTGTAGAAAAGCAGTTGGTGAGAACAAGAGCTTTGGGCTTCCAGATCAGGGTATCCCTTCACCACTATAGCAGAATTTCCAACCTGCTTCCACAGAAAAGATGAAGATGTTCTTCATCTCCCTCAAAGCTGTGAAGTCTGTCTCTTAGAATTCTTCCTTAAGTGGCCTTTAGAATTTTTTGCATAACCTTGTCACATCTTCTAGCCCAGTTGTTCTCTCATGGCCTTCATTACCCCAGACTAAGCTTCTTACGTTCTCAAGAAGTTAGAAAAGAGGGTGTCCATGAAGTCTCTCACTGAGACGTTATTCAGGCACAAGAGATTTTAAGCCTTTCGTAGGAAAGCCATCATAAAGTGAAGGAGGGTTGAAAACTTGTTTATCCCAGTTCCAACCTGACATTTATAAGTGCCTTTTTTTTTCTGTTTTCTTGTAGAAAGTTTTGGAAACTTATTCTCATCCAAGCATAATTTTTGAAAGATCCTTTAAGGAAGCTATTAACTCTGGCATATGGAGAATTTATGATTTCTGCAAGTGTTATATAGGAGAGACCCTCTCATGAGAGCATATGATGCATTTAACTCATGTTATGGAATCTGCCTCTATATCTGGCAACAATTTCAAATTTCCTGAGGTCTCTATTTAAACTATATCAGAACTCCCAAGCACAAACTGTCACTGAAAGGGAGGTAAAGTTATGGTATGTTATGCTTAGGTAAAAAATATCGACACAATATTTTTATTGTTTTGGCAGACAAGACATAAAGCAAAGATGTGTAAAATTTCAAAACCAGTTTTAGCATTTACTTTTGGATTACATAATTGATGCTCAGTCATTGCCTTTCTTCCTTATCTCCCAGAGGCATTGTCTGAGTTTCTAAAATGTGTTTCATCTCATGCAGATAACTGTCATTCTTTTTGCTTACTGAAAGTTTTTAGGAAAGTAAGGAACTATTAATTGCCATCTCTATGAGGAACTGTGGCTCTTCTCCATCCAGAAGCCTCCCTTTCATACGAAAACTAATCTATTTCATATGATGGCTTTTACAAAGAAGTGGAATCCTCCCAGTTGACCATCTCACCTCTGACCAACTACCCCAATGCACCTCTTTTAAAAAAAGATGCTTATCAAGAGTTTTGCTCTTCACTTTAGAGTATGACAAGAAAATACCTTGTGGGGAGGGTATAGATCATTCTTGCCCAAGTAGAAGGATTATAATATTGATGACTGATGAAAATAAGGAAAGTTTTTGTAGTGCAAATACACAAGTTTCTAAATTCCACATCTCTCACAATGAAGTTTATTTGTAAGATAATATATGTGGTTAGAGTTAGTTTTGTTGCAACTTAACAGTTATCAGCTAGAAGTAAGTTCACAAATACCTGTGTTTTTGAGCTACATTCATCTAGGTATGATGAATGTAGGTATGAGCTACATTCATCAGGTAGCTTGGCAGACAGTGATCTGCCTCACAGAGAGCTTTGGCTGCTCATGGTCTTGTTATTTCTCATACTGTTTAACTTTTCTTCAGATCTATAGGAAATTCTACTAACAAGGACAAAGGACTTCTTTTTCCCTACAAATCAAATGTGCCTCAGATATTAGGGCATTGTTGTTGAAGTCTTTTTGCTGCCCCATTAAGAAGCTTAGTTTTAACAGGTCTGAATTAATTAAATATTAAAAGCGGCTCAGATAGCGTGTTTTCTGTCAGGAAGCACAGTGACCTGTGTAGGCTAGCTACTGAAGGTGGCAGGAAATTGAATTACTTCTGTAAAAGATTTTATACGTTCTGTAAGTTTATATACATTTCCTTTCAAACTTGGGGTTTGCATGCCAAACTTTAAAATGAGGAAGTGAAATTGTAGAGTCCTGTTATAATGGAAAGGTTGACCTTAATTATTATCACACGAATAACTTACAAATTAATAGAGAAGAAATGAAGTAAATAATGTAATTAGGAAATTACATCTTATTCTTAAAGTCCTTAGAAAATGAACATTGTAACTTAAGAGTACAGCTAATGAAGGTGTTTATAGTTAGTGGTTTTGATTCTTTGTTACCTTCCTTTCTCCTCCTCTTAAACAAACACACAAACAAACAAAAAACAAACAAAGCAAACACAAAACCATTTTAGACCAAACCTGTTTATTTTTTTCCAAGACAAACACTCAGTGCCTAGACTTCTAAACAAGTGCTTTATCCTGGAAAATCAAAATAAAATATTTTCCTGTAATCAGTAAATTTTACTATGAAACTTTACAGCGGCTATATTAAACGATAAGAATAACTACTATTTTGAAATTCTGAACATCATATAATTAGACCAGCCTTTAAGAAATATTCAGAGTTAAGGCACATTAGATTGTATTCCACAACATGGAGACAGCCCTGACAAAGAAACATTATTCTTAGATTTACAATTAATTACCCTTATGTCTATACCTTGCATTCAATTTGCATATCTTAAAAGTGCTGTAAATTTCATAGCACTCCCTTGTTATTTAAGATCATTCTGCTTAGTAAAAGTTTCTATAGTGATAACTTTCTCTTGATTATGTAGTTGTGAGGTCAATAAATCTGGCTTTACTTTGCTCTACAACGTTATAATTTTTCTTTTTTTGTGTGTTTTTCATTATTTTGCTCCTTGTTCCTTCTGCCCTCTCATTTATAATCCTCCAAACAACCAGTAGATAGAGAAGTCTGGCTAGAAGATGAAGTGAGTGGTCAGATTCTCAGATGTTATCTTTTTCCCAGAACGCACTGGTACTGGGTGTCTGACATGTTCTATACATCTTTCTAGTGTCAACCTCATTAAACAAATACAACTTGATGTATAGGTCTCAAGAAATGAAATTTCATGCAATGAGTTTGCTCTATTCCAGCTTGTGTTGTTCCCCTCTTTTTTTTTTTTAAACTTCAGCAGTAATTTTGTACATTCTTGATCCCCAGTATAATTCTGTGATTGCTATTGCTAATTTTGTACCCTAAATTTATCAGTGTTTTTCTGTTATTTAAAGAAATATCCATATTTTAAACTCACAACTTAAAGTTTGCTGCTTTCTAAACAAGGAACGTAAGGTTACCTCTCTATTAGATGTGATCTACTGTTTAGAATGTGGTTCAGTATGTTTACTTTGGTCAGGTATGTATGTGATTCTGGTCTAAATACGAGACATATCTGTTCCAACATACCTGTTGTAAATGTCCTAGTCTTCTATAGGTAATTATAGAAACTGTTTTATGGTCTAATTCAAGGTTAACACAATATCTTGTAAGCCAGAATGACATTGAACACTTTGCCAGAATAGTAAGTACTACTCTCAACCTTTTTTGTTTTCCCTTCAGCTTAAAAGAATTTTTAAAAGAAATATGTTTTCAAGCTAAAATAAACCTTCTTTAATGAGACTATATATTATTTACAGAAAAATGCCACTAAACTCAATTAGTACTGGTCTCACCACTGCATAGAATTGAAGTTTTTGAGTTTTTTTTTTTTAATGTAGTTCATTGAAGTCATTTACTGAATCTGGGGCAATATTCTATTTTTAATCAAGTTTAAAAGTATAATGTATGAGAAAACATTAACATGCTGTATGGATTTCTGTAGATGCACCGTTGTAAAAATTCACAGACAAGTGCATAAGTTTATGCCCATCTTCTTTCTTTTTCAAATAAAATTTGTTTGAATAGTATTTTAAAAAGGTAATTTCTTATTGCTTCTCCTCCCCCCCCCCCATTGTTAGTTATTAGTTATTGTAAAAGTTGTTATACTGGTATTTTTTATTTCATATATTATTTTATAACACTGTTAATTAAAACTAGTTTGCTGGACAACAGCAGTCATTCTAAACATTGTCTGTTGCCCAGAAACACATCTTTTGTAACAGTGGAAAGCAGAACTATCGTATTAATGACCAGTTATACTTCATATACTAAACAAAACCTCAGAGTGCAGTACTTTTAAATACTACCTTATTGAGCTATCTAATTGTCATGAACTTTAACGCTGAATATATATGTTTTAAAATGAAAGAATGTGTTTGTTTTTTTATTATTATTTTGTTTGATTGTTTTTTGTTTTGTTTTGTTTTTCCCTTGGGGCATGATGTTGAAGTTACAGGAAAGAGTAGGGTGGAAGATTTAACAAATGTATTCATTTCTGCTTCTGAATTTCTCCCAGGCCTTTTAATATATAGTTTCAAAGATCTGAAGTTAAATACATTTATCCTGGTTTTCATGGGCTTGATACAAGCAAATGTTAAATATGGCACTATTCTATTTGATTACAATATAATGTTTCTACTAAAATGATTTTTGAAAACCTTCCCAAAATTCCAATAACATTATTTCAAGGAATATAACATGATAGTGGAGATTAGATACCCCTAAAATACCTTGGCAAAAGTATTCAAGTAGCAAGAGTTTTTCTGGTCTTATGTCCTATATACATCTGTTAAATTACTCAGAGATCTCATTAAATAAAGCTAATGTACTTGTAAAACAGTAGGGAGAGACAGTATATCATTGTAACTGTTAAAAAGAGCCATTCTGTCAAGGAGGGAGCCAAGAAGGCTAGGTGTATGCTGGTCAGTGTAGATGTTTCTAGGCTATAAATCTTGGCCCTTTCCTGCCTAGTTATTGTGTATTTCTTTAGGTGAGAGATTGATTGTAGCAATGGAAGATGAATTTGCCCATAGACCCTTTCTCTCTTTCTTTCTTTCTTCCTTTCTTTTTCTTTTTTTTTTTTTTTTTTTGATATATACTCCTGATGCCTCGCCAAGGTGATAATGCTTTTTTTCCTGCAATCATTTGTTTCAGATTAAAGGCATGAAACAGCATGGAGAAACACAGGAAAGCTTGTCTCTGCAGTCAGGCAAAGATGAGGACATGAAGATGTATAACTGTCCCAGGTGTGAGAATAGTACAGTTTACCCCCTCAGGATTTGTAACAGGTTTGCCTGAAGGAGAATGATATAGGGTAAGATTTGAGAAAGAACCTTGGCATTTCTTCATTGTGCATTTTCAGCGTGGTAGTTTAATTTTTTAAGTATTGATAAGTTGTGCAACAGCACTGCTATAATATTCTTTAGTTGTCTAATGCTAGGCAAATCGCGTAAGAGCCCACCCCCCCACTCCATTTATCCTACATACTGAATGTGGAAGGGAATACTTTTCATGAATATATAGAGATGCTGAATTTATAAGGATCAATATAGTCACAAATGTTGTACAACATGTCAGGATATCATAAAAAGCAGGCAGTTCTATATAAAATACTAGCTTAATCTTGAAGATTTTAAAGCCTCATTAAAATGTGGATAAAGTCCATATATGGAATGGCAGCATTCAAAAGGTTGAAGTTGTATATCTGTGGTGCAAGAATTTTAACCATTACGTTTGAATGTCAGTCGACTCATTTGATCACAGATGATATTAACATGTAAAAAGTTAAGATCATGATTTGCTTCCTATGTATCTCGTAACCTGATAGGATTTGTTGTTTAAGGCTTGGGGATTGTCATGAATAGCCTTGGTCCTTAATCTGTGAAATCTGAAATTCTAAAATAGATCTGATGATAGGAGCATCTCATAGCAATCAAATTTTACATCACAGAGCTTCCAGGCAAACTTCATAGCTTCTGCTAAGGAGACACCTCTCTGTTTAATTAGGCAGAAAAAATGGGTTGCAAAGTAGCCTTTCCCTGTGCTGGAGAGATAATGAGAGAGCATGGTTATGGCTGGGATGGGAGCCTGGTTAGAGCAGAACAGGCACTTCTGAAAATCAGGAGGGCATGTCCGCAGCTGCTAGCAACTTTAACACTGGAAATTGCAAATATTCAGGTTCTTGTATGTTTATGTAACGTAGCTGCTCTAGCTTTGCAGATGGTTTAATTTTACTGAAGGGTAGCATTTTATCCCACTTGCATTGTTGTTTGCTGGATTTGCAATAATCCAAAAGTAAATTGTATAAATCTGCTTCGTAAAGCTAACAAGTTAGTAACAAATATAAGGATTCCGACTTGTTTTGTTTTTTTCATGGAGAAACTTTGAAAGTCAAGCAAATACTTTTATCTTGACCTTTCTGCAACACTGCCCCATGTTCACTAGTTGTCAGCATATGTTTGTCTGGAGTCATTCGTCACTGCCATCCGTCACTCCTCTGCCATTCCCATCAGTCCCATTATCTGGGATCAGGAGAGAGCTGAGGATGTAGCCTGAAGGATCATTAAACCTCGGTTTCCAGGTACTGCAGGTAGTCCAGGTGGTCTGTTGTTATTTATAATAAAGAAACAACACAGCAGAACTGCCTGGCAGCAGCCCATGAGGCCTTGTGAAAGGACGGGCTGAGGGATGTCATCACTGAAGGACAGCTAAAAGTGGACTTTCTTTCTCCCACACTGTAAGCAGAGAGGATTTATTGAACATCTGTTCAGTACATGGCTGGGAAGATTGATTAATTTAATTGCTCACACTTTGCTTAAGTAACATTTGAATACTTAATGTCAGGTTTGAAGGATATTAAAACATTTACTTACATATCTTTTTAAAGAGGCAGTTTCTTACTGCTTTTTGTGTCTTTTTAGGATGTTGAAATGCATCCTGAAATCTAGGTTGCCCAGAAGTCTGGGAAAACTGTACCAAGTGGGAAAAGCTGATTCCTCTCATAAAAGCAACTAGTTATTTTTCACATTCTGCTCATTGTGATAAATCATTCATGTAATGAGGTTGGATCATCCTCACTGAATGGTGGTAATTCTCCTTCTAGTATCCAGGATAGAGACAGTTCAGCATATTATATATTTCTGTACCCTTTAACATAATATAATAGTCATATTGAAGGAATAGATGAGCTAAAGTCATAGTAATTTATTGCAAATTCTATTCAGAGAGCATATTTGGGAAGAAATTCCTGAGATTTTCTTCAATCTCACCCACTAAAAGAGAAACAGTAAACAGTAGAATGTTTAGTGTTGTTTACTTTTATACATTTTGTTATCAAGTTTATCACTAGTATGACCAAATATGATAAAATCTAACAAAGTATTAATGGTCACGGAGAGTAGCTGGCATGAAAACTAAACCTTTCCCAAATATACCACAGTTAACCTTATTTTTAGAATAGCGAATTGTAATATTATTGCCCATACCTCTGGTAGCAATGTCTGTGACTACTAGCAAATGCTGATTGTTTAAAGATAAAGGCGAAGCTCCTTGTTTTGCTGCAGTGTAGAACCGGCTTTGCATTCGTCACCATCAGATGTTAACCTGAGAAAACGCAGACTGATAGATAGAGGTTCATGTGCAAAGACTGATTTTGTGTGATCTTTTCTATCCTAAAAGTGATTTTTTTCAATCCTCAATTCTCTAGTAAAGATGTTCTTTGATCTCTCTGTACAGCAGTTCATTTTAAGTCTGATATACAGTCAGATATTCTATTAGGTACAAGATCTTTAAATATTTGTGTGTGTAATTTGCTTTGGAACTGTTAGAACAATAAATAGTAAATGATACTGGCTTACATAGCCATGTATTTTTATTGTCAAAGATACCATATATAATATTCTTACAACAATGCTTAACTCTGAGAGGGTAGGGATTTAACACTACTACATGACTAATTTACTACCTTCAAACATAAAAAGGAGAGCTTGGAAAGAAAGGCCTCATATGAAGCTGCATAAAACAGAGCAGTACTATCATGCAGTGGTGCTTAATAATGGCACTGGCATTTTGTTAGCATCTCTACAAGAAAAAATTCTTCTTAGGGAAGGATAATCTACAGTCAAATCTGATTGAAGTCAAAAGAAACATTGGTTGATTTCTTTGAAAGATGCCCGTCTGTCCCTGAATTTGACTGTACACAATACACTCTGCAACAATGAGTCAGATTGTCAAGGCCAGAACCAGGTGCCTATATTACTTGTATCCTTCTACATCAGTCATACTGTAGGGAGCAGACAATTAATTCTGGAGCAAAATTGAAAGTCAGAGGCAGAGTGTGAAAGAACAGAATGACAATAATAAAGTGCCCCTGCCTCACATTAATCTCCCTCACTTCAGGGCTGTCAGAGGCGGCCTGGCGGTGACTAATGCCAAGCTTTGCATACAGTGGTCACAGACATGAGCAGCATGCTCCCTTTACAGCATCCGCGATTCGCTTTGTTGAGTTTTTGACTCCTACGGAATCATTGAAAAAACATAGCCACTGGTCATAGGTAGCAGGACGAAGTTCCTTCATCATACACCTATTGATCGATGGGCAGCATTCCCAGGCTTGGCTTAAAAAAAAAATGGAATCCTGACAAATACAAGGAGATTAAACTAACTTTTTGAATGGATGAGCTCAGCAGATAAGGGTTAATAAGTTTAGCTTTGAGGAAGTGCATATCATGTGCATGTCCCAGCATCAAGGCAAAATGATCTTGCACCTCTATAGACACACTAATCCATTAACATTGCAAAAGACTTTGATGCACATTTGGGAATTGTGTTCCATTGATTTTATTGTCATCTTTTTGCACAAATAGTAAATAGGCTAACATTTAAGGAATGGTGTAATTATTCCCGAAAAGCAAGACATCAATGTAAAGTTTACTGTTGCAGACCAGACATTTTGACAGGAATACTGTAATATCCCCGAGGTGTCACAGGGTTACTGAAAAGGTTAAAAATTGGTGCATTGTGTCAGAGAAGAAAGGCAGTAACAACAAACAGCATTCAAAAAATCACAGGCACTTCTGTAGGAGAGTGGAAATGTGTCATGTAACAACATACAGCTTCTGTAAGTGGATTGCTGCACTGAAGAAGAAAGTGAAACATACCTAATGAAAATGCTTCCTCCGCTATCAGTGTTTCAAGGCTCTCTCTCATTATTTAGAATGCAAAAATAACTTTCCTCCCTGGTTCCTCCTTCTATTTTATGCGAATCTCACACATGCCAACTTGTTGTGGAGTTTGATAGGGCTGTGTTAAAAAATTTCATTTATCTTCTCTGATAATCGTGAGAGAAAATTCCCACACAGGACTGTACTTGCCAGGCTATGCTGTTTTTTCCTTACTAGACATGTGTATGTATACTAAATCGGGAGGACAATAGTATTTTTCTGGAGTGTTTTTTGACAAGGAGAAAAGTACTTGCAGTCCTGCATTGTAGTTGACCAGCAAAGAAGCATTCATTAGAATATGAATGAGAAGAGGGAAGGGATATACAGCAATTTATTGGATCTAACCAAGAATATGTTTTATGTTTAAGTATATTGTTGTTTAGCATTCTAGAAGACTAAGAGAGAAACATATACGTCCTCTTGTATTCTGAATATGGTATGTTATTTGATCAGGAACTGAAATGTATTTATAGTGACATTTTGAGACTTACACGTTGCCAAGAACTATAACTTATTTATTTATTTATTTATTTATTTATTTATTTTTTACTTTTTTCCTAGGAAAACTTATTTCCATTAACAACTCAGAAATCCCACTTTTAAGTTAAAACATTTTCATAGTATTCATAGCATTACCAAAGGTTTTTTTTCAGGCTTCTTAACTGGATATCTAATTGTCTTTTCTTTAAGAAGATAATAGGAAATATAAAATCTCCATCATAAGCCACCAGTATGGTTTGAATCTGGGAACTCGAGCACAGATACTTAGTGCTTGTTTGAGCTACCTGGCAGCAGACTTTTATCCTTCACTTGGATTAGCCATTTCATGTGTTGCAAAACATACGTTACAAGCATTGAACACAAGATATATGCTTACATTATATGCCAGACATTTCCAAGAACATCAATACGACTACATTTAAAAGTATGTCAGTCATTCATCTTGGGGCTCCATTTTAAATGTCATTCCAAATTCTAGGTTGTTTAAACAGTTTATGCTGGTGGCAGCATTTTGGAAGGTAGGTGAAGGGTCATAGAACCCACCTTGGTTTGTGCATTACCTGCCAGATCACACCCTAGTGCCTGTTGTGCAAGTTCTTACTGGCAGAAAGAAGGAAGGCTTCAGTTTCACACTTCAGGTTCATTTAGAGGTAGAAAAGTGTGAGAATTGCAGCTCTTATAACCTCAAAAATTATTTTTGGATCTAGTTTGTTTGATCTGAGATATGTGCAGACATTAAGACCTTCTGAATTTTGTGATGGAAATAATTTAAGAAACACTCATGATACTACTACTTTCTCACCTAGTGTGTTAGTCCTAACCTTTTCAGTCCAGTCATGAATAGTCCTATTCTCTGCCTCCATAACCATCAATTGAGAACAATCAATGAAATGCCACAACTGATCTCAGCTGCAGACACAGCAGAGCTGCAACTAATAAATGGTGAATATAGTATTCCCTGGTTTATATCCAGTGCCTTTGGAGTTTCTCAAATGAGGTAGAATTTTGTTTTTCAGAGCTATGTAGAATGCGCATGTAGCACGGTAGTTCTACTAGTTCTGGGAAGAGTCACAGTTAGGAAGCTGTCAATCGAAACAGCATTGTTCAAAAGTTTTGAATAAATCATTGGTGTATGAATCCTGCATCCTCAGCTGACCTAGATGTGGTAGATCTAATTATGTCAGTGCTGCATACTTTTAAATGCTTCTTTTTCTTTGACACCAATGAATTTATTCTATTTCTATTTAGCTGACTGAAAAAAAAAGTGATTTCCCCATCTTTTTTCTTCATTGTATTTTATAGAGATGTAAGACATCTGGCTTTCTTGCTATTTTAACATGAGAAATAAGCTGCACCTAGAAATTCTGGATTTTGTTTTATGGGAGCCAAGAACAACTTACACATAAAGTGCAAAACTAGCACTGCTATAGAGAAGAAAAAGAATGAATCTTGCTTTCTGCACGATGCTAGAATACCTGAGTTCTACTCACCCTGCTGAAGGTATATCATCTTACAGAATATGCAGCTATTTTGGCTACTGGTGGGGACATGCTGCTTATACTGATACTGCTATATCCATAAAATCCGGAGGCAACTGGGGGAAGGGGCGGGGGGGGAGAAGGAGGCAGCGGCACAGACTGGTTTGCCTACAGCCAAAATGAAAAATCCTGTATTTTCTCATCCAGATTGGAAGATTAAGAGGTGCTTAGCTGCCCAGATTGCATTCCTACATCTATGCACAAAATTGGACCTTACTGTATTTATGTATCATTTTGAAACAGGGAGAAATTAATGTAGTTATTACAATATTGTCCAGTAAGGATAGAGAAGTTCTATAAAATTTTGGAATTTAACATATTTGCAAATAAGTGTAAGTTTGCGGTACAACATGTTAATGTTCACAAAACAAATTCAGCAAAAGTTGTATTATTTTAGCGTTCCTATTTTTACTTCACTATGTATTACCATTCTATGTCCAACTCCTATGGGCGTTGTATGGGCATTAATATGATCCATAAAAAGGCAGGAGTCCATTTCCATAATGGCGATTTTTCTCTGTGTATGTGATGGGGACTATCTCAGAGCACTGGAACAAGTTACCCAGAGAGGAGGTTGTGGAGTCTCCGTCTCTGGAGATATTAAAAACCTGCCTGGATGCCATCCTGTGCAGTGTGCTCTAGGTGATCCTGCTTTGCAGAGGGTTGGACTAGATGACCTTCAGAAGTCCCTTCCAACCACAACCATTCTGTGATTCTGTAATGTCAAATGCTTAAAGTATTATCTTTTCGTGATTTTTTTTTCCCACTGTCAAATTCTGTTTCTCGTTGTTGTAGTAGTATTTTTCGTGGTCACAGGGAAAGGTAAGTGAGCCCATAAACATCTAGACGTCTGTTGAAGAAAAGGCAGATCTTCCCCTTAAATATGATCAATATGTTTGTTGTTTATGGTACAAATAGGGGATGTCACGTGTTCTTATTGGAAACAAAAAATCTTACTCTTAATTCTGTTTTAACCAGTTAATAGCAATTTTCTCCTTAAGCCCTTCAGTGTGGTTTGCAGGCAGCGTTGACCAAAAAAGCATTTGTTTTAGGCTTTTCTTTTTTGATGAGAAAGGAAGTGAAGAATACAGAAAAAATATTTGAACATGAGTCAATGCTAATTATTAATTAAACAAGAAGTCAGATATTAGGATAATTCATGTGGGGAGGGATGTCATGAGATCATGTAGTCCAATCTCCAAAGTCTGCTACTTCCCTATTTATGACTCCCCTTACTTAAGTCCTCATGAAACTGATCTGAAATGCTGAACCTGGTTCTAACTCTACATTCAACGCAGCCCTGGTGGTGTTACCACTGGGAGCAGGGTTCAACTTACTCGTAAGTTCATCTCTCTCCTGATGAAATGTTTTGGAAATTTGAAAATTGTTTTGTGTTATGGAAAAGCCATTTCAAATCCATCTCTACCACATCTATCTATCTTATACGGCCTGAAATCATACTTCCAGAGAAGCAGATTGTAGCCATGCTTATTTGATGACCCCATATCTTCTCTGGAATATAACAGAGTAGACTGCTTAGAACATCATACATTACTATCAAGTGAATTTCATAGTCCAGGCCCTGTAATGACATCTTTCTATCCATCCCCTGCAATGCATGCAGCAGGAATATTCCATCTGTTCATAATGAGGCATAGCAGGGGAGGGCATCTTATAAATAGACAGCTTCCCCATCACTTAGAGTTTTATTTAAGAACATTGCAACAGTATTTGCTCACGACAAAGATTTTTAGCTATTCATTTGATAAAATATCTATGGATGTCGAATAAACCAAATTAGCCAGTTCCTAAACCTGTCAAGCTCCTTGGCTGAAATTTTCTTGTGCTTGAAGAGAAAGAGTTTCAGATTGTTGTAAATGTCTTGTCTGTATTCTGTAAAGTATAGAAGATAATTTTGTCTGTACGTATTTTATTCTAGGGGTGATGCAATTTTAACTAGATCAAACTCAATACAAAGAGTATGCTGTTCTTTAATTTCTGTTGTAAACAAGCTATGACAAAATATAGGAGGGTTAAAAAAGGAACAGAAAATATCACTTTGTATATGTTTTCTTTTCAAATGTAGGCCTCTTTGTACAGTAAAGCACTGTACTGCTTTTTGGAGGGAAATAATTTACTGTGATACGTATGAAATGGAGTTTTGATAGACAGAATAAGCTGCAATCCAGTTCTAAACTATAGATTTTCAAGCAGATTGATACAACAAATTGTTAGCAAATAGCAGTTTGCAATTTGATGTTAATTAGACATAAGGCAAATATGTGCCATGACAAATTAGCAGCAAACCATACTGAAAAGGATTAGCAAGAGCTGGCACAAAGACTGCTCGATTTTGCATACTTCCTTGTCTTAGTCTAGGATGTCTGAGCCAGTTTTCCTTCTCTGTAAATAGGAAACCAGAGCAGAGATCACAGGCGTGTTAGAATGCCTTTAATTGCATATTTGAAATGTTTTAACTCTTTCTTAATCCCATAGAGGCTTTCCTCCATACCATTGGCTTTATTATTCCAGGAGATGATCAAGTATTTTATCCATTTAATATTATAACTAAATACATTATGATGGAAGTGACTTACAGGGTTATTTATTTTAGTAAGCCTATTGTACTTACAGGAAAAAGCCTCATTCTTAATTCAAAACACTTTTACTTAATCTCATATAAATGTTTTTTGGTTCTTTTTTTTTTTTTTCCCAGCAGATTTAACTATTAATTTTATTAATAAATTAATTTTTGCTAGAGGATTATAAAAATTCTTTTTTGGTGTGCACAATGTCCTTTAATAGTCTAGATCAAACTCATTGGGATATCCAGAAGTCATAATACAGTTGTGTTTACAAACCAGCCTAAAATGGGCAGGTAGTTTTTAACCCAGTTCTTCAGACATATGCCTGAATAAAATCTTAGTCATAAGTATGACTTCAGAGCTGAAGCAAATTTCTCTTGCATCCACAAAGGGTAAGATAATTTTGTTAAGATCAAGAATGCTAAACAGAAGCTGCAGTAAAAATTCATTACTGAATGTAAGCTTGCTTGCTTATTTATTTATTTATTTATTTATTTATTGTGAGCTCCTGAAGTAAGCCATCGTTTTCCTCAAGTTTTCATTTCGTATTTGCTGATGTGTGCTTTGTTAGTTCAATTTTTAGATATGTAAAATGACCTGTTTATACTTCACGGACTCATTGGGTAGATTAGAAATTCTTAAATACTATTTCTCATTCCAAGTCTCAGTTTCTAGGGCATACGAAATATTAAATCTATTAGCTGATTTAAGATGGTTAGTTGTCTAAAATTGTATATATTTTACATTCCCAACATTCCTATGTCCATATATGGATCAAAAGATTGTTAGAAATAGTTCAAAGGTGCTAAAATATTATGTGGGTAGATGTATACACACATTTCATTGGGCAAAATAAATGAAGTGGAAAAATAAAAGGATATTATGCACAAAAGATACTTAACTTCTTTCGTAAGTCTTAGAAAGAATTCCTCAGACAGTTTAAAACATGATCAATACCATTTTTTTCCACAGTGCTGTCTTCACATATAAACAGTATGATAACATGCTATTAAGGATTTACAAAAAGGCGATGAAAGAAATTGTGCTGTGTTTTTTTTCTTTCTTTCTTTTTAAAGAAAGAAAGCAGAATCACAGAATTGTAGGGGTTGGAAGGGACCTTGAAAGATCATCGGGTCCAACCCCCCTGCCAAAGCAGGTTCCTTAGAGCAGGCTGCCCAGGTAGGCGTCCAGACAGGCCTTGAATATCTCCAGAGAAGGAGACTCCACAACCTCCCTGGGCAGCCTGTTCCAGTGCTCCGTCACCCTCACCGTCAAGAAGTTCTTTCTCATGTTGGTGTAGAACTTCCTGTGCTCCATCTTGTGGCCATTACCCCTTGTCCTGTCCCCACAAACCACTGAAAAGAGGTTGGCCAAATCCCTCTGTCTCCCACACCTCAGGTATTTATACACATTGATGAGAACCCCTCTCAGTCTTCTTTTCTCCAGGCTGAACAGACCCAGGTCTCTCAGCCTTTCTTCATAGGGAAGATGCTCCAGGCCCCATATCATCTTTGTGGCCCTCCGCTGGACTCTTTCCAGGAGATCCCTGTCTTTTTTGTACCGGGGAGCCCAGAACTGGACACAGTACTCCAGGTGAGGCCTGACCAGGGCAGAGTAGAGGGGGAGGATCACCTCCCTTGACCTGCTGGCCACGCTCCTTTTAATGCACGCCAGGATCCCATTGGCCCTCTTGGCCACCAAGGCACACTGCTGGCTCGTGGTCAACCTGTCGTCCACCAGGACCCCCAGGTCCTTCTCCTCAGAGGTCCTCTCCAGCAGGTCGTCCCCCAGCCTGTACTGATACATGCGGTTGTTCCTTCCCAGGTGCAGGACTCTACACTTGCTCTTATTAAACCTCATTTGGTTTCTTCCTGCCCATCTCTCCAGCCGGTCCAGGTCTCACTGAATGGCAGCACAGCCTTCTGGTGTGTCAGCCACTCCTCCCAGCTTTGTGTCATCGGCGTACTTGCTGAGGGCAGATGCTGTTCCCTCATCAAGGTAGTTGATGAAGATGTTGAACAAGACTGGACCCAGCACCGTCCCCTGGGGAACACCGCTAGTCACAGGTCTCCAGCCGGACTCTGCGCCGCTGATCACCACCCTCTGAGCTCGGCCAGTCAGCCAGTTCTCAACCCACCTAACTGTCCACTCCTCTATCCCACACTTTCTCAGCTTTGCTAGCAGGATGTCATGGGAGACAGTAGCCTTGCTAAAGTCAAGGTAGATGACTTCCACTGCTCTCCCCCATCTACCCAGCTGGTGATGCCATCATAGAAGGCAACGAGGTTGGTCGAGCACGACTTTGCCTTGGTGAATCCATGCTGACTACTCCTCATAACGTTCTTCTCTTCCAATTGCTTGGAGATGGCATCCAGAACAAGCTGTTCCAACACCTTTCCAGGGACAGAAGTGAGACTGACTGGCCTGTAGTTTCCCGGATCCTCCTTCTTGCCCTTCTTGAAGACTGGAGTGACATTGGCTATCCTCCACTCTTCAGGCACCTCTCCTGTTCTCCAGGACCTTTCAAAGATGATAGAGAGCGGTTCGGCAATCACCTCTGCCAACTCCCTTAGCACACGTGGATGCATCCCATCGGGACCCATAGATTTGTGTGCGTTGAGCCCACTCAGACGCTCCCAAACCACTCTCTCGTCAACCAGGGGGGAGCCCTCCATTTCCCAGACCCTTTCTCCTCCCTCCAGGGTCGAGGAGTCCCGGGGGGTAGTCCTTGAAGCAAAGACTGAAGCAAAGAAAGCATTCAGTATCTCCGCCTTCTCGGCATCTCCCATTACCAGGACACCCCCCTCGTTCAGCAAGGGACCCACATTATCCCTAGTCTTCCTTTTACTGTTTACATACTTAAAAAAACCCTTCTTATTGTCCTTTATCTATTTTGCAAGCCTCATCTCTAGGTGGGCTTTAGCCGTCCTCGTCACGTCCCTGCAGGCCCTGACAACACTTCTATACTCCTCCCAAGTGGACAGGCCCTTTTTCCACATTTCATAGACCTTCCTCTTTCTTTTGATCTTGTCGATGAGCTCCGTGCTCATCCACACAGGTTTCCTGCCCCTCTTCCCCAATTTCCTACTCTTAGGGATGCACCAATCCTGAGCTTGGAAGAAGTGCTGTTTAAATGTAGCCCAGCTCTCACAAGCACCCTTGCCTTCTAGCAACCTAGCCCATGAGATACCCCCAAGCAGGTCCCAGAAGAGGTCGAAGTTGGCTCTCCAAAAGTCCAGGGCAGCAATCCTGCTTTTAGCCTTACTTCTTCCACCAAGTTCCATCTTGAACTCCACCATCTCATGGTCGCTGCATCCCAAGCTGCCCCCAACCTTCACATCCCTAACAAGCCCATCCTTGTTGGTAAGGACAAGGTCCAGAAGCACCCCCCGCCTCATCGGCTCCTCCACCACCTTGCATCAGAAAATTATCTTCAACCCACTGTAGGAACTGTTTGGACTGTGCGTGCCTGGCCGAGTTGCTTACCCAACAGATGTCTGGATAATTGAAGTCCCCCATGAGAACCAGTGCCCGGGATCATGAGGCTACTACCAGCTGCTTGTAGAAGGCCTCATCGCATGAGAACCAGCGCCCGGGATCATGAGGCTACTACCAGCTGCTTGTAGAAGGCCTCATCGACCTCCTCCTCCTGATCTGGTGACCTGTAGTACACCTCCACAACAATGAGTACACCCCCACAACACCCAACCCTCTTTGCAATTTCTGAAGGCATTTATACATTATTCACATAAAGGTCACCGTCCTACGCTGTCTCTTGCAGTGCTCCCTTTTGCCAATATTTTTCCTACTTGCCACATCACACCTGAAATTCAGGCCATGATGCCAGAGCAGAATTCTAGCCTAGTTAATTGGTTGCCCTCTTGGCGTAAAGGATCAGATTGAAAAAGTCCAGGCATATGTTTAGGGACGTATACTACCCTACGTTTCTTTCCTCATCTGCAAAGCTTTTAATGGTTTGAATGAAAACTTATAAATGAACCTGCCCTTTCTGTTTTCAACAGGTACTTGCTATATTTTGTTCATTTCTTTCACCTTTATGAAATGAAGAAATTGAAATTTGCAGTTGCTTCCCCTCCACATCTCTAGCAACCTCAAAATGCATCCTTCATTGGCTAATCTTACATGTTTTTGAATGTAGAGGGCCTCCTATGAAGATGTGGTCCAGTTTCAAGAACTGAGTACATCAACATTCAATATTAGACAGGTGAGTTTTTGAATCCTTCCACAGACAAGCCATTTGAAAAAATATATCCTCCTCTAATGCATACTGTTTAAAGGCTGTTCACATATAGAATATATTTTCCTTAACCCTGTTTAAGAAGTAAACCTCGTGATTATTTCTCATTCAGCACCTTGTGTTAAAGTCTAGAAACCTATTTGGTCATGGATGAAGATGTATTTTCTTGTGTGTGGACACAGTGATGTTTTGTTCTTGGTGGGTAGTTATTTGGGAATAGTAAGAGTAAAGCAACCCATCAATTTTGGCAAATTTAGATTAAAAATAGAACTATTTGAAAGGGATATTGTTAAGAATTTTAGGATTAAATGTTATGTATAAATGATTCTAATTTTCAAGGGGAAATTCAGTTCTAGTAAAGTATTCTCATGTGGTACGTTCCCTCACAAAAGCACCAGAAATTTTCTGCCCATAACATATCTCTAATATGCACCCTCAGTGCTCTGGTCTATAACAGCTTTTCTGACAGTGCCTAAGCAGATTTTGCATATTCATGTAGATACACTGTCAACCCAGATATTGCCTCTGTGAGCTTCACTTATCCTTGCTGTAGTGGTGGGGCTGGCAAATCTTTATGTCAGAGTACAGAGGTTTAAATGCACCCCTTCTGTCTTGGTAGAATTGCTGCATATAGACACTTTCACTCTTCTATTGAGTTTCACTATGGCCGTTAGGGTTGCTCCATTGTCACTGGGTCATGCAGTAACCACTGACTGGAAAACTGCTTTGGAACACATTGAGAATCTCCTCTGAGCCAGTGACCATTTTATCGTCATGTTCTAGTTTGAAGCTTTCTTCACTCCCTGTAGCTCAGGGCTTGATTTTTCTTAGGTGGATTTTTCTTAAGCTCCTGTTTTTCTTAAGTGGGTTTGGAATACAAAGTGGTTTTGATTTTTTTGAATGTGAATTAGTTTCTAAGTTAAAAAAATAAAAAAATTCAGGGGAATGAAAAAATATTTGATGCAAAGGAAACATACATTTCTTAAACTGGTGCACAAAAATCATGAAATAGAAAAAACTTCTTTCGTGGTTTTGTGCAGGTTACTTCATCTGTCTTAGGACATGAGAGTAGATGTTAGAGCAAATTCATGCTGATAAAGCATACGTATTTTTTTGACAGATGTATTATCTCTGTTTAGATCATGGGGTTAATAAGATGCACTGTCCCCAGGAAAATGTGTGCACTCATGGAGAACTCATTGACATAGCTGCAGAGAGGTAAGTTCAAAAGGCCAGGTTTTCAAAACTGTTGTGTGAGATGGTGCAGGCAAGTTCTGTGTATTTGAAACCATGTAAGTTGCCATTTGCGTGAATGTCTTGTACACTTATCTAAGTTATGTAGACACTTATGCATGTACAGATGTGAGTAGGAAATGCAGGTGTGCTACAAATTTGACTTCAAAAGTTCTACTTTTTTCTTTTGCGTCATTGCATGTGGGGATGAGAACATTGATGTGGTCCCTGCTTTGTATCCTGGCTAAGAATAACTTTGACAGTTTCACTTTTAAATGTTTAAAATTATCTATATCAATACTATTAGTGTGTATAATACAGACACTATGATGTAGTCTGATGCTTTTCCCAGACACTGAAATATTTAAGGTTGTCTAGAGACTCTGGAATACCCTTAAAATCATCAAACATTTATTGTCTTTATCTGCATATCTAAAGCTCATCAATGAATAAAAACTAGGGAAGAATTTAAAAACAAACAAACAAACAAAACCCACAAAAATATTATCCTGGTGTAATTCATAGTTGCCCTATTTTATCTGTTTATAATGCTTGAATTCACTTTGTTAGCAAATTTCTGTTGACAAGTGCACCTATTTATTATTACTAGCATCCTTTTTAGGAATGTCTGAAATGACACATGTATTGTTTTAAATAAGATCATAGAGTTAATTTTTAACCACACAAGCAATACACTAACAATAGAACAAACAAACATAATTAATAGTTTTATGCCGCTCATCAGGATCATTTTATTTGCTGCCAGCATACACCAAATGCAAAAATGTTTTGATTTCAATTAAGAATTTTAAACAAAATTAAAACTGTTGTCACTTAAAGCATGGAACATATACTGCTAGGTATTGTGTGCATTCATGAGTATTTGTGCATCTACAAGCATAGATATACTAACAGGATAGTAAGGGTGTATGAGACTTTGCCACTTTGTTAGCAAATAACATGACAGCTCTTCCTGCATCCACCCATATTTAGTGAGGCAGCATCCCTCTGTTCCCATGTATATATGTTTCATTCTCCCCGGAAGAGGGGTTTAAAGAAATAGCACCAAGTATATATTTTGCATTTTATAGAAAAACTATGATAGCACAGCCATTTATATCCCAATATATTAATGTCTTGAAGAAAAAAAAATGTATTCTTCTGTGTGCTTTTTCTTTGCTTGTTTTTATTGATGAATTGATATCAATTCAACTTCTGATTTTATTTTTTTAAAAGAAAATAATTGCATTATGTTTCAGGATACCTATATTATTGCTGTCTCACTAGACAGGACCTTATCTTTAGCAGAGACCATGTTGTATTACTGTCACAGCAAGAGATATTTTAACACCAGAGACACGTTTTATCCTGAATTTGTGGCTGTTAAGAGTTTGAGTATGGCTACTAGTGTCATCTCAGCAATTTGAAACTGGAAATGTAACCTAGAGGAAAAAGTACTATGTGTTGTCTTAAGTTCCTATTTAGTGAAACACTTAAGTGCTTATTTAATTTTAAACATACCTGAACAATATTAATTCCTTATTAATTGCTGATTTGTTTACTTCAGTGGATTTATTAAACTGAAGACTTAAAGAAATGGAAAGCCCCCATAGGATGATAAGCAATGAGTATGATCTGCAATAAATAACTCAACTAGTTCACCTAAGGACTCACAGCTCCCTGTTTATTTAGGAAATAGGCATGTTAGCATATGCCTATGTAGTTCTCTGCAGTGTACGTTAAAAATCTCAGACTATTTGCAAGCATGCTGATACCTTTGATGTAATACAGTGTAGATCCATGCAAAAAAACCTGATATCCTGGAAACTGCATACTCAGCATAAGGTATGTAGCAATGCAGCTGCATCAATGTCATCTTCCACAGTTTCTCGTCAAGAAATCCTGTGGATAATGTTACCAAGCTTTGGAATATTAGTGAGATTTTGGAATAGAAATAATGTTCAGCTCCTTTGCCTATGTTGCTTAATTCTGAAATTGATGGCTAGATAAGCAGCAGATGGTAGAGACTTTTGCAAATGTAAAGTATTTTCAAATAAATTTAAATACACTATATGTGACTGTGACATAAAACAATCATGAATTGTAGGGATTCACTTGTAGATATGCAGTGAGGATTGCAACCTTTAGTATTCTAGCTGTCAATTTTGCTTTTGTTCTCTATCTTATTTCTGGAACAGAAACTCATCATCAATTTGTGAATTTAGGTTCTGCAGAAACGGGGAAAAGAGATCTGGATTTAAAAACTAGCAATAATAATTTAAAAATCCTTGCAAGTGGGCATTTAAAGTAGGGAGAGGGATGGTGTACAATGACTTCCCTAATAAGTTACAGGAAAAAAACAAGTTAATGAAATACATTTGGCCTCTTGGAAAAATCTTAATGCTGCTAGAAGAATGGAGAACTGACCAATATTGGACATAGGTGAAAGTTAACAGTGGGCTCCCAAGAATTAATAATGATCTGTTTGATATGTTTATTGTATTTATTTGTAATGCAAAGGGTAAAATAAAGGAACCTAAGGAACTCAAAGAAACAAAAATATAGATGACACAATTTTTCTTAGTGAAGTCCATAGAAGCTTCTAAGGAATTCTGGAGACCTAGCTGATTTAGGCAATTATGGGGCAGAAAGGAAAATATGCTCGGTTTTGACAAATTCCCTGCAATGTAAATTGTATAGAATTATTTGAACTATTCATAGCCATTGATTGAATTGTAAGTTAAATATAACTACTTGATAGAAGGAACTTCAGTGAAATTCAGATCCTACTGAAGCCTCTGGGAGTTTTGCCATTTCTTTCATTGGGATGTTGGTAAGGCAATTCTCAGTGATGCAATGAAGTAAAGTAGGAAAACATGAGCTTACATTTATCTTATGACAATTTTTTCATTGAGTCTCCCTTTGGGGTTGTTGTGGTTTTGTTTTTCTCTTCAAAAAAATGCCTTGGAACCTGTTTATTATGGGCGATAGTATGCTGATGTAGATGACATACTGCTGTGACTTGTATGACTTCTCCTTTCTACCTTCAACATCTTCTGTTACCATGGGGCTGTAAATTAGTACAGGTTAGGAAAGAGTGAGAGAAGCTTCACGTGGCCTTGCAGAGCAGTGTCTGGCTGGGTTTTATGATTGCTTGGTAGAAAGAAGCATCTGCTCTTTGAGGCAAGCCCTCCTGAGACAAGGAGCTTTGTGGAAGTCTCTGGGCTGAAGGAATGTTCTCATTCCCAAATCAGAAATCAGGAAATATTCAGCCTCTGATGGAAAGCAGGGTTTACACTATCATTTTCATCTGTGGTGTTTGGACAATAAATAAAGCCCTGAAGCAAAGACAATGGACTCTTCTAGACATTGATAATTCCACAGGCTGGTAAATAGCTTTGGTTTCTCAGTGTTCCAGTTTAGTTTCCCAAGTAAAAAATGTTCTGATTTGGTATTTCAAGCAAGCCACATGATGAAGCAGGAGTTGGTTCATAATATCCAGATGCTGTCAATGAGCAATTATTATTTTTCTTTTTCTTTTTCCAACAAGAGTTTCTTTCAGGCATAATTTTTTATGATACAGTACAGTTTCGTATACAAAACAGTAGAAAAGAGCTTAGAATACCTAGAAATTCTTAATGATTAGGGTGGTGCACAGCTGAAACATTACCAGTGAGATAGCTTACTTACTGATTTGTTGCCAGGTAGTGAGCCAATTAGCAGTGCTGGTTATTATTTACATTTCATGCTATATATCACTAAAATTGTGGTGTTGATCTATCATTTGCATTGTTGTATTGTCAGCATAATTTATTCAGATCATGCTGAGATACCTGGGAAATTAAGTAGTAAAGAGAATGACATGGAATATGTCTGCATTCAGAGATATTTACTTTGCTTTTAATGAGAATGCATGTTCGGGTAAATCATAGACCACTGAGCTACTCAATTGTTTTTGAAAGAAACCTGTTGAAAGTTTCTACCTTGTATTTTTTTTTTTTTCTAATCTGATTTTTGCTCTTAAACAAGTTGCTTTTTACAGATTGGCTTAAATAGCATATCAACTAACTGTGCCAACTTAGTTTATTAGCGAGTTGTGGAAATCCGTGGTAGTTGATATATCATTGAAGTTTCCAGTGTTGCATATGTATTTGATGCTATTTTAATTTCTTGGCACGTATTAGCATAATTATTTTTTTTCCTTGGAAATCCTTCCTAATTGCTTGTATTTTTACAAAATTAGGCAGATTCTCTGGTCAGCTTAAAAATCTTATATAGGTTGAACAATTGGAAGCAACCCTCTCTTTTTAAAGGATGTAAATATTTTTGACATATTCAGCTGATGAACAAAGTATCCATGTTGGATTTTGAATATTTTTTTGTAATTTTATTTTCTCAGAAGATAACAGAACTTTTCTGAGGGCTTTGTATAGTGTCGTCTCATGACCTCTTCGTTTTAATCAACCTGTCCCCATCCTCTTAAAATCTTTAGATTGTTAATGATTTTGTTTGTTCAATAGTTTGTCTCTAGTCAAAAATGGTTCTCTTGAAAATGTTCTATATGGAAAAAATGCGGCCTGGTTGTTGCAGTGCATGTTCTTTTCCATTTTGACAATATTGTTTTTTCATAAAGTTTTGAAAATTAACTTTCGCATTAAGCAATAATTCAAAGCAAACTGGAAAAAAAGGAAAAAAAAGATTATATTCCTTAAGATATTAAATAACATGACATTCTTCAATTACCTTTGCCTTACTTTTTTTTTCCTTTTTTTTTTTTTTTTTTAAGACTAGCTCTAACACAAATGTAGGCTCAAATAAAACACATTTTCTTCTAATCTATTTTGATACAGGGATCTTCTGAAAATGACCTTTGCTTAAACATCTCTGTTGACTCCAGCACTTGAATTCTCTGCCAGTTCTGTGGCATGATTTTTTGTTTTTCATAAGGCTTCTTCTTCACTGTGGCCCTACTGGGTGTGTTCACACCCGAGAGAGCAAATTAACTCAAGGAGTATATACCCAGTAATCTTTGAGCAACCATTCTATTTTCTGTTTACTAACTTTTAGTTAATCATTTTTGCATATGTTTGGTGTGCTGATTTTTTTTTTACATGTCTTCAGAAATTGAGGAAAATTTTCTGTTAAACTGAGAGAATTCTGAAAGTGGATCTTTTTTTGACAACTCTGGCACAGTTTCAATCAGAAATAATTTGTAAAATATAAAGCACTATATTTTATGAAACTACTGAAATACAAGTAACTTAAAACAGTGTGATAAGGAACTGGGAGTGCGTGTGCATGTGTTTGTTTGTATGTTTGTGTGTCTGTGTGCAGAAGATGGAAATACCTTCTTTATTTTTGCCATAAGATATGTGAATCAGCTGGAAGTTGGAGATGCTTTCCTACATAGGTTTACTGTGTGTCTGCTATGAAGATTTCAGGAGGACAGCAGGTTTTCCACTTGCCGTATTTCTCCTGAAACCTCTGCATGTCATTACACAGCTGAAACAGAATACATGATGGGCTGTAGGCATATGTGACATTATTGCATCTGTGAGAGAAAAAAAAAAAATTAACTTGCTCTTAGCTGTGTTATTTGAGATTCACAAGATCTCTCCTCACTTGAATGATAAATGTCAAGTTCCCACAGAACCCATCCCTTATTCTCTTTAAATTTAATGGAAAACATTTGTCCATGGCAGTTAGTGGTTTTTGTATTTTAATGTTATAATATTGATGAAATTAAAGCTCTTTATTTTAATGTTATTTACTACAAAAGTCAATTGCTTAATCAAAAGCTGATTCATTTAGGCAGAAAATATGCTTCCCCAAATTCCACATTTTTTAGTGTTTGTCCTTTTGAACTTGGAAAACTTATGTTCTACATTTTAAGCTTCACTAGTTAGTCTCAGGATTTCGTTAACAACATTAGAAATATTAACACATTTCTAGACTTGTGTGCTCTTCTGTGCCACTCTTATTAGCATGTGATACTGTATTGCTCCCAGTTTACTTAGCTGTAATGAATGGTCAAGATGCCTCTCGGAGAGCTGAATGAAAGCTTTCTTTGATAAGATCTCTTCATCCTGCTGAAGTTACCAATTGTTGGTGACTAACTAATTATTTTCATACTGTGTTTCCATGTACAGATGGAAATAAGTGAGAACAGTAAAATCTCTCTGGTGTTGGGGTTTTCTTCAAAGTAGCTTGTGTATCACTAGCACCATGTTGGGCATGTTTTTAGTAGCTCTAGATGGACCACATCTTATATTCACCTAAGAAGGTATCCTATGTCTTCTAGGCATCCATCTGTCATTTTAATATGAAAGCAAATAAACAGTTGATAGAATATCTCATGTTAAATTTATATTATTTTTTCCTCTCCAGGAACAGTCAATTTTGTTCAGAACAGTTTTTTTTATAATCATACACTGATTTCATGTTCATTTAATCTGTACTAAACTGTGTTTGTCTAAAATATCTCTTTTGTCAGGTACAGGTAGTATGAAAATGAAGGAAATAGCCAAAAATATCCAACTCCCTTTTAATCCCTTTATTCCCTTTTAATAATGATTTCTTTGCCTGGTTCTTGATACGTGAATTTTAGTGTCTTGTTTAGATCTGTCCTGCATTAAGTCCGCACAGTCTAATGGTGGATGAGAACTGCTAAGGAGGTCATCAAAGCAGTTGTTTGAAGAAGGCAGACTTGAAGAAGAAAGAAATGTTAGATAAGTATCATGGAAAAGATGAAAAGGTGAAAGAGAAATTTTAAAGGGAAGTATACAGATCACAGAAGAAAATAAATAGGATGATAAGGTTGTTCGGTGGAGGTCTTGGCTTTCCCGTGATTTATAGTTTCTCAAAATTCATAGAAAAGTCATGTAGACTATCAATATTAATATGTCTCTTATGAATCCAAAATAGAGAGGCCTGTGAAGCTCTCGTACAAAGCAGGTGGATGCATGGGGCTTCAGTATGTCGTGTACCCTGCATCCCTCCCTCCCAGTTCTGAATATGTTTGGAGAATTCCAAAAGTTTCAGGCTAAATCATCATGTTACGAGAGAGAACATTGTGAAGTAAAAGCTGAGGGAGAATTTTTTCCATACCTTTTTTTTTTTTTTTTTCCTTTACTAGTATGATTCAGGCCTGTGTTTCTTGAGCAAGAGGGAACAGTAGCTCAGGCTTCCTCTCTTTATGCTCCCAGCGCTGTTGGCCTAAGAAAATGTGCACCATACTATAAAACAGATCCATGTGGCTGAGGCTGAAATCTTAGGTCAAGAAGTCTTTAGGAGAGAAGAAATCTCATATTTCAATCTACAGTCTCTTAGGAAAAAACTTTTGGCATTAAATGCCGCTATCTAGTTGACTTTATTCCTCTCTCTCCTCTCTACTCCCTATTCCTTTTTTAACAAGAGTAAAATAAAAGTAAGACTGAGTTTTAGGAGTGACTCAAGTATGTCTCTCTGGCTCTGTTCCCCTTCTTCTAAGTATTGTGCTAGCTTCACACCTACATTCTACTATAGCGGCTATTTCTGTCCATAGTTTGATCTTCTAACAAGGTATTTTAGAAAAAGTCTGTTATTAATGTAATTAATATTTCCAAGTTAGTTATAAGTAATTAATCTTTCCAAGTTAGTTATAAGGAACTGAAAGGACCTTGTTATTGATTAAATATTCTAGACTTTCAGTTGCGTATGTTCCACTATCTAAAAAATGTGAATAGAATACTGTTGAAGTATAACTAAAATAATTTGCTATGTGATCATGAACTATCACGGAAATGATTTTACATTTGGGCAAGCTGGGTAGATATGTGCCCTTTCTCATTCTGCTCTAGCAGTACTAATGAAAGAAAAGTGGTCTTAAATGCACAACTTGATGCTGTGTGTGTTGTTTTTTTGTTTGTTTGTTTGTTTTTAAACATAATATAGTACTGAGGTCAGGGTATATAAGCTAGATATTTAAAAGAAGTGAGAAAACAAGCATCTCATATTGTCTGTTTTCTTTTTCTATATATTCCCTTCCTTCAGGATTTTTACTTTCTCGTCTTTGACTTTGTCCTTTCCCTGTCCTTTTTGCTTTTGGCAAACATGAATAGCATGAGTGAGTAGTATAAACCAACATACTCCAATATGAATGAATTTATTCCTTTCCAATCTGAGGTATGTGCCAGGCACACTTGTAATTCTTATTTACATAGCTGCTGGTTAAGCAAAGGTTGGTCTTGATGATATGCAGTAGTCCAATCTCTTCTCTCAAAAACTAATGGAGTCCCAGAGTCAAATCATTGTCTGTTGGATCTATGGAGATCAGTGGGTGGTTGTCTCTGTGTTTCTGGGTGGGGACAGAATGGTGCTCTTAAAGTTAATGTCCACAAAAGATTGGCTGTTTAAAATTACCGTGCTCAATGATGAACTCTGTAGACACTTCGCATCTTAAGCATTTATATTTGCAGTACTTTGGAAATATAGTGAAAAATATAGACTAATCCGTGGAGAGTTAAATTAGAAAAATCTGTTGTATGTTGTGTACTGTACTAGCTAGGTTTATCCCTTTATCCTTTTGCTCTCATTCCAAGATGAAGTGGAAAATGGGAAGAGGAAGATTAATAGTCACCAAGCAGCAACACAGTGATTGGAGTGATGCTGCATATGTTATGTTGGTCCCAATTATTTCATTTGATAGCAGTATTTAATTGTATACCTGCATTGTGGAGAACTTCTCAATTTTTCATTCCTTGTGACTAGGTGAAAGTTGCTCATTTAGATCAACCCAGATCTTCTTTATCTGGATAATTCTGCTTCCTGCTTAACTTTTGAAGAAAAAGGAGAGATTGTGTTTGAGAATGAAATTAGTTTTATGCAGTGGTTTTACATTATTCTGTACTTGCTTATTGTCTACCATAAGTGAAAAGAAAGGCAAGGTGTGTGTGTGTGTGTGTGTAGACCTTAACTTTCGTAACTTAACTTACTTGGAAACTATCTGATCATCACATGATTTTGATTTTAATAGTGACTATTCGATGCACAGCACAGTTACTTCAAAGTTCACCCTCACTTTGGCCTTCCTGCCCTTTTCTCACAGAAAGGGCTAGGGCTGATAAAAGGGATTTTGTCACTGTTCATTAAAATCCCTGATCCTGTCCTTCAACTTCTTTAGGGAATGGTTTCCCTTATGTCTGCTTCTGGTTGTAAGAAAACCACTACAGGAGCAGTACCTGTACTTGATTACTTCATCACTTGCTATCACATGCTATCATTGGCTTAGCAGCCTCCTCCTTCACTGGGGAGTGGACAGCTATTCCCTTTCAAAAATTGCTTCAATTTATATCTACTTCCTAGTTTAAGAGGCATAGACCATTCTCCTGGAATAATTTAGAACAATATTTTTGGTAGTTTAAAAGTGAACTCTGTTCTGCTCCCATGTTCTAGATCAGAGTTAAATTTAAAAACCAAACGTGAATACTGTTTCCTCTAAGAGTGAAATCGTTTAACTCCTGTGGCTGCTAACCAGCTTAAGAAATAAAGAGCACAGGGCTGCCATTCTGTCTCAAACATCACTTGCTAATTGAGAAATGTGGTCCTCTTGGGCAAAGATCAAATGAACAATATTTTACTTCTGTACTCAGCCACACGTGACCTGTGCACAAAATCCAGAAGGAAGGTGTGAATAAGAAGTGTTTACAATCTATAAATTGTCAGCTTATTCTGCCCAGCAGGCTGATGTGCTGTGGTTATAATCAAATGAGATCTACTCTACTACTGGATTTTCTGCATCTCATGCTCTCTGACATCAGCATAAATTCAATTTGTATTTTTATGGAGAATTCCCCTTAAACAGGAAAAAAAAAAAAAAAAAGTGACCTGGCATTGGCACCCTTGTGACTGGAAAATTTTCTTTTGCTTGAACTGTAAAATTCCATCTTTCCCCCACTGCTGTAGTTCCTTTAACCATTTTGGTATTTAAGCTGTACTTGCATAATCCTTTCTTTTTGTTAAAGCATCAGTGATCCTTCAACTTACCTGTGAAGTAGAAAAAGGTTGTGTTACCACATGCATCTGATCCTGATACAGGGTGCTTCTCAAGTCTTGTCATCACAAAATATGGGAAAAGCCCTTAGAATGAAAGTCTTTTCTTAAAGCTGTGTGAATTTTCCTAGCAGGTACTCATGCTACAAAAACTGTTACAGAAAGAGTGGTTTTTTTTTTTTTTTTTGGTAGTTTTCTGCCTTAGCATATCCTTCAGGAAAAAAAAAAAATCTTCATATCTCTTAAATGTGATAGCTTTCAATTATATTGTTGTCTAAACTGTTGATTAAACAAAATGGTGCTGATTGCAGCAGGATGGCTAAATGTGTACACAAGTTGCTAATGCAGCCTGCTCACTAAGAAGTCATTTATCAAAGTTTTATCTGATTCCAGAGGCATTAGATTTTTCATTCACAGTTTATAAATGGCATGTCATCAGCACCAAACTGAAGCAATACCTTGCTCAAGTGCTGCTGTAAAGCAAGTGTAAACATCTTCTGCAGATGTACAGTGCCTTGCACTAGGAGTTATGTCATGCAACATGTAACTACATTCAGTATTATGGTTGAGTTCTAGACCTTTTGTTTGTTTGTATTGGTGATCAAAATTTGATTTCCCCATGCCCCTCCCTGCAGCCCCCACCTTCCCAATCAAACTTGTTGACAATTATCTTGGTGAGAAGAGGACAAGCTATTTGGTACAATGTATAGAAATAACTCTGGGAAAGTTGAAGGTATCAGGGTGCCAGGGGCCTCATGGCCAGGATTTGTGTGGGGCAGCTCCAGCCCAGGGCATCAGACACGTCCATGGGGATGGACTGGATAGGGATAGTGTCAGGATCAGGCCTGGTGAGGAATGTTCATGCAGGGCCAGGGATCCTTGGCCCTAACAGCAGGTCTGTTTCCCGCTGGAATGGAAGATTTGTCCAGAGTGTTTCCAGACCACACCTACTTATCTGATGATGATCTGGAAAGTTAAAGGCTACACTACAAAAAATTACGTCAAAATAAACGATGCACATCCAAGAACAGGATTTAAAAGATATCTATTTGATCTAAGAAACACATGTGCGGTGTATCCCAGCCTGACTGAGTCTCAGATTTGACTATTTGGACATAAAACCATTTGAGATTCAAGTGCACGAGGAGGGAATTTTATTAAACTTACAAAATCCAAACCCCAGTAAGACAGACACCTTGCCAACTCACTTGATTTTGGGGTTTTAAAAATGTTAGCACCCAATTGTATGTTTGCAACTTAAACTGCATATTGTTTGTTAAGGGTGAGAAGGTTGTTTTAGACCCTTTGAAAGTGTATAAAATTTCTTTAGGTGATTATGAAGGTAAATCTTATTGTCTGGGGAAATGACTTCTGCACAGCTATTTCTTTTATTGCAGTGCTGAATGTGAAGGCATTACTCAGTTTAATAAATCCTACTGTATCTCTCAATCTGTGTAGGCTGATATAAATATCTCCAGTTATGTCATATTACCACCTTTGTACAGCTAATGTTACGTCTTGATGACTGGTGGCTGATAAATGCAAAACCTCATTTGGTTTCTGAGTGATTGAATGCTAACACTGTTTAGATTTCTTAATATACTTGTATTAGCATGAATAAGTAATGAGCATGCCAGGCTTTTTTGAATATTTGATTGTATCTTTGTAATGGATTTGTGTCTTTCTCTTTGTGCTAATGTCATTGTAACTTTGTTGGTGTCATAACTCCAAACCTTAGCAATCGATCTTTATCAGCATATCTTAAGTCAATTACCCTCTCATGGCCAAATTACTGAGTCATAATACTTTTCTTTTAAAAGTGTCCTGCATATTGCATTTAGGATACAAATAGGTATTAATTCTATCTGCAGTATATTTCTCATTTCCCCATTGTGGCTTGTATTAGTGTGATAATCAGTGATTTTGGTTGTACTGTCTTTCTCTATAAGCATGTATGCATGTGTACATGAGACATTAAAGCTTCTCTTAATTCTGTTTAGTAGTAGACAAACTGACCCTTGATGCTCAAATTCAGCCATCTCTTACATGCCCTAAGACTTCTGCTACTTCTAAGAATCAAGCCCTTTTATGTACAGTTCCTTGGAAATCATCATCCATCATTTTGGATTCTAGAAAGAAAATATTCATATGTCAGAGACTGCTGGTTATTCTAATACCCTAAAAAAAAAAAAAAAAGTACCTGAATTACAGTAGATTTTCCTTCGTCATCCTGCATCACACTTAATGACTTATTTAACAAGTAAAGGAATGGAAAGAAAGGTGTCTGTGTTGTTAGCAGTTTCTTAACAGTTCCCAAATATATGTTGCTATTTCTAGGAAATATAACTAAACAAAATTACCCGACCAGTAATACTGTCATGGACAGGATGTTGTCTGGGTGTGCATTGTCTTGGCTCTCTGCTTCTGAAAATATGCTGCTGTTCTAAGGTGCCAAACTTAGCTGAGTCACTCCTGAAGCAATATTTTTGGTTATGGAAATTTCAAAACCTGTCATGTGGACTTCAGCTCATGACAGACTTAAACCTCTGCTGCTTTATGGCAGATGTGGGACCCATTATTTTGGAGATGCATAGTGGAAATCAGATGCTACGTATTCCAACACATCTGTTCCCATCCTCTCTTTCACTGTATTACTAGTATACAGTATACCAGTAGAGCTGTAACATGGATCGACCTCCTGTGTTTCATTACCTACTTTTATAAGAGGAAACAGTATGAGCTGGAAAATAAGACTTCCAAAGGTAGATCTGCCCCTCCCTTTTTCTTTAATATCAGCTAGGCAGAAGATACAAAATACTTCCCAGTTTTAAAGCTGTATTAAACAAAATGCAAAAATAACATGGAATAAAACAACTCAGTAACAAGACACAACCAAATTGCTAGATGAGGAAAAACAACAACAACAATAAAAAACACAAATGGGATTAAAATAAATTACTCTTGCCAGCAATAGACAAGGAAAAAGAGATGGTCCTATCCTCCCATTTTGCTTATCAGTCCATTGGCTTACTGGCTTCAAGATTAAAACAAACTTCACACAGCCCTCTCTGATTCACAGAAAACCTCCTTCTGTCTCGACTCCAAGGCTTGGATCTGCTCCATGCCGCTGACAGACCCCATCTCTTTGGAAACTTCCAGTCCGGCTCCTGCTGCAGGCTGTGCACCGGCTATCCCCACTGCCCTGCTCTACCTGCTGCTCCAGGGATGTGCGGTGCTGAACGCTCACTTACCTCAAGGGTAAGAACAAGCTTCTTCTCTTGCCTCTGCATAGGACTCAATCTGATCACAGTGCAGTTGTCAGAACAATGTAATCACATAGCAATCCACTTTGCTGCCCATCCACAGAGCACAATAAGCATACCATTTTTAGTCCTCTAAATAGTAAACAGTGAAGAAATCCACCAGATTGTTCTTTTTGTCACAGGCTGTCACACTACAAGATGTATAAAACATCTCGGTCCACTTTGTGTCTGATAAAGAGGACATGATATGTTAATAATGGCGATTTTGCATTTTTTAGGTACAGAATGTAATGCAGGAGAATGTTGTAACTAACAATGGAGAACCTGAGTAAAGGCCTTCATGCCCCCACATATTTTCCATGTACACTGGAGGGAGTAAAAATACTTGCTAAGATTTTCATTCCCAGTTTCCTTCTAGCTCCTTATATTCTCATCTGAGAAATGTTTGGACTGAGTTCTGGGTCTCCTTTCTACTTTCCTTATATATAGAAAGAAGTTATTGAGTACACTTGCCAGGTGTCCATGTAAATCCATCACCATTTTACTTCATGGTTGAAATGTGCTATCAAGGTGTGTCAAGATAAGAAGAGTACAGAACTGTTGCAGAGTGCCACAATGAAAACATCTGGGAATGCATCAGGCTTTCAAAGACTTGTCAGTGATTAGCCCAAAGATGAAATTTTGTGAACCTTCCTCATCTGATTTTTGAAGCTCCTCACCTTCTTTCCGTATATCAGTCTCCATTCCTTAATCATATTCACTCTGTATGCATTCTCATTTGAGCACTCTTTATCCAAGCCTGTTTCCCATGAATCTTTATTCTGTGTACTTTTGTTCCACTTCTCAGACAAAAGCAGCATGTTCTCTGGATCATCAACAGCTTACATAGAGCTTTACATATCTGGTCCTTTTAGAAAAAGCTATATATTTTTCAGTTCAGTAGAATTATGTGGGAGAATCATAAGGGTCATGTCTCCCTCTGTTTTTTCACAGAAGAGAAAGAATGTGGTATAGTTCAAACTGATGCCAAGTACAAAATCATATTTCCCTCCTACTTAGGAAACCTTAGCCTCAGAATTTCGTGTTAGATGAGCAGATGCATTACATGGGATGTTTTCCAGATTCCTTTTTAAAAACTCTGAGTCACTCGTGTTTGTCATGTGAAGTCCTTTACTTTGTAACAATGTCCTAGACCCTTTGAATAAGCACCAGGAAACATGCTGAACAAATTAGTAGATTGAATGGCAAATTTTTAGTAAAGTTCATCATTCAAGTTAACTGTGACATGGGTGTTAAAAATAAAAATCATGAATTCTAAAAATTCAATCTATATTTACACGTGTTTTTAAAAATCTTTGAGGAGGTATGTTACAAGTTTGTTTTTTTGTAGTGGACCCTCAATACTTATTACAGTTTACCATGTAAATACCTTCATGTGCATGATAATTTTAGTGATATTTCATCTCATATTACCTGAATTCTGTCAAGTTTTCGGTTAAGTTCTGTCTGGTGATACCTGCCTGGTCAGATAACTTCAGAGAAAGAACTTCAGAACACCTTGTAAGAACATGTTTTCGGTGAACTCTGTTGTATTACGAATTTTGAGAACAGAAAAAATTATTCAGAAGGGAGCATGGCTTAAAACAGCCTGAGCAACATGTAGCTCACAAGAAGTCTTATGAAATCAGTTTTTTTTAACTGCTGTGTCCATATACATGTATCTGACCTTTCACATCTGCTGTGTATTTTTGCATTTTCCCAGCACTTTTTGAGCCACAACTGTGGGTTTATTAAGTGAGCTAGAAATAGATTCCACTTGGTGCAGGTGAAAGTAACACCTGGCTTACTAACTTTTTGATTGTCAGAGGGCAAGGACAACTTTACTGTCTGATGTAGTATTATGCCTCTCATCCTCCTAAAATGAAAAAAAAAAAAAAAAAAAAAAAAAAAAGATTTTATTCTGGGTGGTTTGTCTACAAAAGGGCTTTATGAGGATAAATCCTTATAGAAATTCTTTCTGAGTACCATCTTAAATGTTAATGGCCTGAAGATACGGATTTTAGTAATAGGAACGAAAAATAAATGTCTTAACAAATGAATAGAGTTTCATTCATGCTGTTTCAATGTTTTAGTTAAATGAAAGATTAAAAGTGGTGTTTTTAAAGTGAGGGCTTGACAATGCTCCCGCTTAAGTGGTGCAAGGAAACTTCCTAATAAGCCTCTCTAGGCTTGATGTCTAATGTATATAACTAGTACTGGAAACTTACAGTATTCATGTTTCGGAGGAAAGATCTTTAGTGCTCTGTGTGGTAAAACTAATCACAGCCTTGTGCATTGCTAGACCTCAATCTGACTTGCAAAGAACATTAATACTGAAGATGTGCATAGAAAGATTGTTCTTACTTTTGGAAGATTTATCTTTAGCATTTAATTTCATTCTTATTGATGCTCAGGATCAGTGAGTGGAGAGAAGGGCTATGTGCTCTTTTAGAAAGAATGCCTCTCTGTGATGTACCTGAGACACAGGGCAATCCATGTGACAGAGCTATAGGCCTTGAAAACGAGACACAGGTTGTTCAGGGATTATAAACCTTGGAGACAGGGAGTAGGTGCTTCTAGATTCCTGGTTCTGTGGCAGCCCACTCTTTGAGCTTTCATTTATTTCCCCAGCTCAGATATGAGCTGGAAAATATGTCCTAGAAATAATATGCTCTTTTGTTATTTACAAGTGTTGTGTTGTTTTTTTTTAATTAAAGTATATTTTTCCTTTAGTGGACATCTCTGAAAATTGTCATGGTGGTACTGTACCTTCCTTTGCAGGAAAAAATATTTAATTCAGTAGTATATTAAATGTATTAAATTTGAGTGTTAGTGACAGTTTTCCTTAGGAGTTTGTTGATCTGTTTATTGCAAATTTGTCTAAATGAGCAAAGGAATTTTTTTTTTCTGAAGTTCCTTGATATAGAGATTTCTCCTGTTTCCCAGTTGAAAATTCCTTCTCCGTTTCATCACTGAAAGACCATTATTAGTTCTTCTACGCTCAATATATGAAAAAAAAAAAAAAAAGGAGAGGGGGAGTTAATTAACAGTCTTTCCTTTTCCATATTCAGAAATTTGTTAAATCTGTTTAGTTCTTGAGGAAACCATATATTAAAATGGAATATTGCATGGAAAAGCCACCTACTTCTGAGATAAAAGACCCGATAAAGGAGCCAGTGACTTTCTGTCTTTTTGCTTGGGATGTATACTAGGCATCTCCATGGTGATTAGTGTTTTATAAATGCCAGAGATAAATGGTCAGAAGAAAGTGCTGCAAACAGCAATAAGTATTGAAGTAAAAGCTTAAACAATCCTCTCCTACCAGCTTCCCCTTGTGATTCATTTCCTTTGAATCTGCAACTTGCAGGCCTACCTGACCAAGCTAAAAAGCACATGTACATAGCTTATATTATCTTCTAAACACCTGGCATTTCCATATTTTCACTTTATTTAAAAATACGTATCACCATTCAGTAGCTCAAATTATAGTATATATACTTTTGTTATAATGCTGGCACTGTGTACTATCAAAATGTACTCACCATTTGTGGGAAAAAGTCCTAATAAGTACACAAGTAAAGGAAACTATAAATGATGCCCGCCAGTCATTGGAGCCCTGCCTGCATATGCAGTCAGGGCTGGGAGCCAACGGCCATCTCAAGTCAAGTCATTTGGTTGGCAGTGCACATTGCACTGGCTACGCTGCCTGGCAGCTTATTAGTAAGTCATTTAAAGCCAGAATGGTGATATTGTTGGCACTTGTCAAGTAAGGTAAAGCCCATTTTACTTATAAGCCATAGACTATAGAAAACTGCCCAGACTCCATGCTTCTGATGTACTCTATACTTATCTGGGCATTTTTTATATTTGTACCTGGAAGTCTGTGCAACTGTGAGGAAAAAAAAGTGTCTAGGAGCTGTTCTTGCATTCATTACATTAAATGCACAATTCCATGGTAAGACTTTTCAAGAGTATCATCTCTTATCCCAGAGATGAGCTTCATCTGTTCAAGGTTAGTTGAAAACAGCTACTTTGAGTTCCAGTCAAAAACAGCACGGGCGAAGACTGTGGGACTGACAATATTTGATTTTGGTTTATCTCGTATCTTGTTTATCCCACAGGTGGTGTGGTTTATTAATTTGCCATGGCTGACCATCTGATTCCTATATACTCCTCCTGTAATGGAAGTTTTATATGCAAGTTCACAGGGTTATGTGTCCTTGTACAACTCCGATGTTTCCTGGACAGAATCATCACTATGTCTGGGAACACTTTTCCAGCAACAGATACATTTTACAAATGAAGGAAACATTCATAACTTTAGAGTTTTCAAGTTCTGAACTTCCATTTCATCAGTAGCAGTTGTAGTATGAACATTTTACCTATTTTAGTTTTTCTCTCAGCCGTGTTTAATTTTATTATTGTTATTGTGGATACCATAGGACTTACAGATGTGTTCAAAATGCCATGTTTCTATATGGCTTAATCTCTGCTAGATGGCTCCTACGAATGCCTGTAACAAACCAATCACACCATTTTTTTTCCTGATTCGTGAATGTTTGATGTGATCACCTAAAACCCTGTATGCTTAAGTTTTTGATGTTTTAGTGAGGAAGATAAAAATTGCTGCATCTCTTTAGATGCCTATGTGCTCTGCATTAATTCATATAATGGATTTTTTTATACTAAAGTTTTCTTAAGTTATGACAAGTGATTATTTCTTTAAGTATGTACTCTGTCCATTATTAAATTGATTATTCAAATCTCATTTAAAACAAGAGGCCAGATGGCAATATTCCAGTATTTGTTGCTACTAGCAACCACAAACCCCAAACTGAGTGATTTTCCATTTTTCACTGAGGAAAAAAGGATCTCTTCATTTTACATGCAATAAAAAGAAGCTACAGCTAACCAATTACAAAACAAGATTGTTTTACCATTACTTTATAAAAATCATTCACTGACACTTTTATGTATGTTGATGACCTCGTAAAATATGTGATCTCTTTCTAGGTTTGCTAACTTTGTTACCAATTACAAATTTTAGTAAGGATATTTTTGTCATGAAAGGAAGTCTTTTCTCTTTCTACTTGCTCAGAGACCCCAATTAACAAAATAATGACTATTTGAAGAAACTGAAAGAAAAAAAAAATAAAACTAAGAAAGGCTTAGAATCTGTGATTTGAGTAGAAGACGTGTATACTGGGAGTAAACTTTAAGTTGATATAATGATGTCATTTGAAAAATGACAACTGGTGAATGAATGCTTAACACAACTACAGAAGTATCTATGAATTCAAAAAATAAGGACTGAGTCAGTATCTAGAACTTTCTCAAAGTCTACATTTTTAGCATTTAGGAGGCCCACAATTGACCGTTTCACCCAATTAGCCAAAAAATTGCAGTGTTTAATGTGAGGCAAGGAGTATCTGGGTCTCCTTCTTAATGATGACTTACTGTGTAAATGTAAAAAGTGATGTCAGTATAGCTTATTAATTGGTATCAGAGAAAAGATAATAATCATAATGACAATTATGGAGAAGTAACTTGTTCATTTTCATATTAGGGCCTGCTTTGCATACAACTGATTTCTTCATGTGTACACTTGCAAGTATCTAAATGTATGTGTTTCATAACTGTACCTGTATGCCTGGCACTACAAATATGTAAGCTGAGTGTTTTAATGATACATAACTTAAACTTTGTTTGATCCTAAGTGACAGAAGTGACTCAGATTGCCTAATGAACTACTGGAAAAGTCTGAAAGGTTTTAGCAAAGAGGAGAGTAAAGGAAACGAGACAGGATAGGTAAATGTGAAAGTATCGTTTTGTTATTTATTCGTTTTAACAAGAGATTTTAGTATATTAAAAATTTTCACAGCTTACTTTTGAAATAAAATGTCTGATTAATAATAAACCTGCTCAGCCCCAGAATCCAGAGGCTATTTACACTCTGGTAATCTCAAGAAACAAATATTAGCTTATAAACGCTGTGGTGGCAAAATGTGCTAGCATACATGTTAAGTTTCTAATCAAACATTGCAAAAATTCATTAATCAGTATTTCATAGTTCATTACAGTCTGACTAATTTTGAAATCCCTCATGTAAATTGATTAAATGTCTTCAGTATTCAGATAAATGGGCTTTTGTTTTAAGCAACCTTTACTGGGAAGTCCATAATTCTCCAGGACTGAGTTCCGGTAACATTTGACTGTCATATCTGACATACTAGCCAGTTGCCATTTCACCCCTTCTTCTTACCCTCCTCTATATTCTAAATATCTCATTGACCAATTGTAAGAAAAATATTCTTAAATCTTCTGTAGACATAACAGGTCATAGTTAGAAAGCTCCATCATTTTTTGTCATCATTTACTGTCAGCAGTAAGCAAAGCTTTTTTTTTTTCTTTTTTTTTTTTCTTTTTTGTAATGAAACACTTGCCCTGACTGTTTTGTTATATAAGTAGCAGACACATGAACACCTCAGGCCAGTGACCAAGTGTTATTTTATGTAAACATGTATAAAACTGCACTCCTTATATCGTCAGCCTAATGCAGCCACAGAAGCCCCTGCCAAAGGCCGGCTCCCAGTATGGATGAGCATAACTCTGCCCTCGGTGGTACCTTCAGAAATGAGGGGAAAGACTCTGCTTGATTTCGCTGAGCTTTGTATTAGGACTCCAGGTTTTACAGCTTTATGAAAGACTATGATGCGAGATTAATGGAGCTGCTGCTGCACATGGTGCTTTTTATTAGAAAGATACCACATTCTTTCTCATGTAAACATACAGCAGTTACTCTTCACGGCAAACACAGAGAACAGTCTCATATAGTCTTACCCAAATTCCTGTGAAAGCAGAATGCTGGCTGGAAAAGTAATAGCCATATTCTCATTTCATTTACTTTACTGGTCAATTTAAAATTTCTACCATGAATGTGCATTTTTAACTGGCTTTTCAGAAGTGTTCATCAGCGTTTAATATTTCAGGACTCATACAATGTGAATGTAGGGGCCTGAGGGGGACCAGCATATATTAAGTTCTCAGGTGAAAATCAGACTTTGCAGAAGTTTGTCTTTCATCTAATCATAATGGAGTCTTGTGCGTATCCAGAAAAAGGATTTGTTCTCTCTCTCTTCTTGGATGTATTTTTTTTAGTCCCAGTATACTCTACGTAGTCTGTATTATGCAAAAGCTGCACAGGTGGCAGCCAAGAGCCTCTGGTATTTCCTGGACCGTGCCATGTTTTACTCTGCAAGTTCTGCCCTGTCTTCTCTCTTTGTTGTAGAGAGCTAGTCTTTCTGCTGAGGAAAAGGCTTTTGGGAATGTGCTTCATTTCTGGCTTACCTTGAATTCTTTCCTTGTTTCACTACTTCACAGTTTTTGTTTATATATTGAAAGACTCAGTTTTGAGATACACCTGTGCACTTTTTGGGTTTTAGAGCAATGACTATAGTATGACTAAAGCTCTGACAGTTTAAGTTACTAATTTACAGTGTGAGGCCTATCAAGTGGCATTCAGCACTTCACAAAGCATTCATCTTCAGCACTTCACAAGGCAACATCTTATTGTTTGAACAGGGCCTTTTTGAGTTAAAATGTTATTAATTAATATTAGTATATTGAGTTGTTATTCATGTCAAAAGTCCTGCTTGGGAATTCTGCTCTACGGATGACAAAACAAAGCCCAGTAGATACAAGCCCACTTGTTGATGAAGGAGTTTCATATCTGCTTTCCTTCAAATCACTGTTAAAAGTATAAATGTTTGATTCAACTGAAGGGAGTTGTGATGCATTCAAGAGGTTTTTGTTATGAGCACTGACCAAATTATTAAAATGAGATTTTCAAATGTATTTGGTGCTTAACTGAAATCCCTCGGAATATCTGAACTTGCATGGTCAGTTTGGTCCTCTGCTGGAATTTTGTGCACGGCTGACACCAACAACTCTCAGCAAGTACATAGGCATTTTGACACAGTTGACTGTAATTTGCAGGGGGCAGAAAGCTGTCTTCTCTTTTTTCAGGTTTCTCCTCCTGGACTGTTTGATGTAACAGTAAAATTTCACCTGTTTATTTCCATGTCAGTCTAGAGAAAAAAAAAAAAAAAGACTGGAAAAGCACAGCTTCAAGTAGATTGTGTTTTACACCTAATGGATTCCAAATTACACTTATTTTTGTAATGTTTTCTTAGGAAGCATTTTATTTAACAAAAGATGAAATTATTTAGAAAAAGGATAAAGAGATTTCTATAGCTCTCTGTGGTTTCTTAACTGAATTCTCCTTTAAGATTTGCAAATTTTAATCCTAGTGGTAGTACAGTATTTATTTTCTTTAAGCAGCAGGCTGATTACTAACTGTACGGTAGTATGTGTTACAGCTTTGTTTCTTTAGCAATTTCATAGAGTTGCTTTCAGAAAAGATACCATTCTTATAAGGTGAGCAGAACACAAAGAATATGCCTTCCAGTTACCTGAGAGAGATACTAATGTGAAAGAAAAAATATTGAAGCAATATGTACTTTTACCTAGCTTTTATGAACATAAAGTTTTGAAACAATTTATCCCTCACTTCAGCAATATTTGTGTCTTTCATAAATCATATTTACAAATATTTTATGGAAAAATAGCTCTCCTTACTGCCTGTGTAATAAAAGTCTTTGTAAATCTGCTCCCTAATAAATTAAAAGGCCACATCATTTTTGAAAGTCATAAGGGGGAATTAAGTGCCCATCTCCCGTTAGCTTTTGATAATGCCTGAGAAAACTTGCCAGTGGATTTCTCACAGTCTCCAGAAACAGTGGTTGGGAGTCTACTTTGATTTTAGGAGCAAGTTGCTATCTTACACTCTGCTTTTTGCCTCAGAGATGAACATTGTTTGGCAATGTCTTCATGTTTGATACTTTTTTTTAATTATTATTATTTTTTTATATGCAATGGAAGACAACAAAATGAGACATCATAAGATCTAAGAGAAAACTGTCTTTGTCCAGTTATGTGGTAGTGGTCTCAGGAGCAGCCTAGAGCCTAAATAAAGCTCTATCTGTTATAATCATGTTGAGGATGTGATAAAACAACCAAAGCAAACATAACAACCCCCTCCCGCCAAACAAGAACAACAACAAACAAACGAACAAAAAAAGACAACAAAACAAACCAAAACTAAACAACCAACCCAGACAAACTTAACTGGAAAATTTCCTGTTTCTTATGGAAGACAAAACTTTCCAAGTTTCCTCTGCTTCTATTAAGAAGTGGTTGGGTTGGGTTGGGTTGGGTTGAGTTGGATTGTTTTGAGAAGAGACATGAAAAATATTGGGGTAAAAAAAAAAATATATATATATATATATATATCAATCAATTACCCCCAAATCTTTTTTTTTTGATTGACTGTAATTATGATTGTTTCAGATTATGAGACTGTTTATGTTATTACATATTAGTGCTATCTCAAATACTCATTAGCCACATTTTCCATGGGTCAGCCTCTCCTATCAGATTGTGATGGAGAAATAAGTCTTTGGGAAAAGGAAATACAGGGCTGGGAAATGGTGTTACTTGGAAGTGATTTAGCATGGAATGAATTTCTCATTTCTTACCCAGCTTGTCACAGAGGTGGACAGTGTTACCAAAATGAAAGGAAGGGGCAGTTTCAGACAAATCTGTTGTAGAAGGTGGCACCCTGTTTTCTCCCAGAAACTACAGTGAAACTGTGAAGGCCATTGCAGTTAGAAATGTTCAGCAGAGTTCATCTATTTTGTCTTTGAGAACTAAACCAGAAGAAAGAAAAACTGTGAATGTTTTTGCCCCAGAGGCCTCTTTCTTCCTCACATTCCTCTGGTTTGTATTTTGTGGCTGTATTGCAGAGAAAGGTTGAGAAAGTACAAGGCAAGAGTGACTGATGTTCTATACAAGCTATGACCAGCTTGACTCTGCAAGCTCAAAGAGGTTTTCAGTTGTATCACAGTTCTCCTTGCATCTGCTGAATCCTTTACTGTTGGAGATGGCAGTAGCTTCTGGAAACGTGGCCACAGAAGAAAATAAGATTGCCATAGATCTGGAGGCAGTGAAGAAAACATAAGCAGTTGTGGTCTACAACAATCTACAGACACAGGGAACAAAATACTCTGAGCATGGCTTAGTTAAATGAGTTATGCAGCTGCATCATTGATTCAAAGATGGGAGCCTAAAACAACAAAAAAAAAGTGGAAAAAAAATGTTTTTCAGAAACCTGGTTTGAAAATTGGAAAGTAAAATCATAAACACGGTGCTTTCTCTGTGATTAAGATTTCTCCATGGGTGCTGATTTTTTTTCTCCTCCCGTGTTTTAAACCTGTTAAACTGAAAAGCAGAGAAAAATCACTTAAATCCTACATGCTGATTAGTTTGATTTCAGTTAATTGACTTTGGAAATTAAAGTAAACTATGATAGTTTGCCGAATCAAACCAAGACAAACTTTTTACTCTGATGATGATTCAGGTACTTTTTGTTCTCATTTACACAACAAGTTTGATCTGAATTAACTCCATATCTAAAATTAAATTTAACAAAAAAGTAAGAGAGCGTCTTTGTTTTGAAACCATTTCTCATAGCTTAAAAAAAAAAAGGTGCTTTCTGAAAATATTGTCAATATATTAACAAGAATTATTTTGAAAAGTTTTACTAGAATTTGAATCTAAGCAGTTAACATTAGACTAGGGGTAGCAATGTAAATCCAGTGTGAGTTGCCATTATTTACCATTAAACTTAAAATAGATGAATCCATAGACACTGGAATCATACACTGCTAATTTAATATAAATGTATTAGACTTGCTAATAGTATTCTGCCAAGGACTGACTGTTTTAAGCATCTGAAAAAAAAACAGATAACTAACTGATAGTACTAACATAATTTTAGACAGTATCTTAGTTTGGGGAAATACGTTTTATGTTACAGAATTTCAAAAGATAAAAATATTTTAAAATGTTCTCCTTATGCTTCTATTGTATTTTTACTTTATTGCTGGTGATTTCTACTTTTGACTAGCTAATGGGAATGTATTTTTTCTCTGTATTGCTATTACCTCTTCCTACTACTTTCCAGGTCACTAATTTTTCTGCTTAGAGTTCATTCTGCTTAGACCGATATGCTGTCTTTTTTAATGAGGTTATTTCTGGGTTATTAGCCTTCCTGTTATATGATACCTTATGTGAAAGATCTAATTGATGTAAATCAAACATAGCTTGCAGAAGAAAATCAAAATGATCTTTTAGATATTTTGTAGGTTCATGTGTATCTCAGAAATTTTGTATTTAAAGCTACTTTTTAGACAAGAGGGTTATATGTGGCTAATAGCACAAATAAATCTTTTTTTATTCATACATTAACAGGTTCAAAGAAGTGGAAATTGAAGAAATGCATTGGCATTTTGGTTTGCTGAATAAGCTTTAGATGGAAATTAGTCCGAAAAGTATTTAGTGGGAGGGGTTTAATTGTACAGTTCAATAACCTCAGCAGCATTTTTTTATTAAAGCATTCTTACATAAGCCTTTAAGCTTTAGGTTAATTTTTACTGTTATTTTCTGGTTATATTTAATAACAGAGATTGGAAATACAACTAAGACTATGCTATAGCTTGTTAACACTTTTAAATGGATTACATGTATGCTGCCTTTTTAGAATTATTTTCCTTGCAAATTTTGCAGCCAAAAGGATTGTGTTACGATGTTACACATATTAAAAGCATGTTGTTTTCCAGTCATTTCGCTTGTGGCAATAGGTGCTGTCAAGGGGAATAGTGTGACTTTTGTATATAAGTTATAATTATATAGGAAAGTAAAATATGATTTATTCTTTTTTACATTGGCTTCCCCTCTTTTGCCATCTGATATATTCTTTTTTTAACTCTGCTGAAATGTCCTAGTTTAAAGATATGTGACCTTTATATACAGTGATTTTTATTCTTTTATAAAACGTGTGCATGTTTTACACAATATACACACAAAATAAGTGTTTTGTGGCAATATGCCCCAATTTACCTAGCTGTGAATATTTAGATAAGTATTTCATCTGAATTTGGTATTTGCCCTGCCAGTTGCCAAGTGATAACATATTTTGTCTGTGTTTTAGGATTGGAATATACAGCAGTCTCAACCTCTGCTACCATGCCTTAATTTCATTTAACACATGTACAAAATTGTGTAATTGCAGAAAACTGGGACAAAGCTCTATTTTGATCTGCTTTGCAGGTCTATAACAAAAGTTAGTCTCTAATCAAAAAGCCTTTCAAGATAACAGGATAAATTTTGTTTTCTTTTGCTCAGAGCTAGCAAGTTGTCCATTATTATTTGTGATTCACTATTATTTATTTAATTATTTCACAAGAATTTGAGTACATTTCTGTTGTTGAGAGATACAAATATCATAAAATGTTGCAGTGTTTGCTAAATCTTTTGCTGATCTTATGAGCATGCTTGGAGTCAATGAAGGATTTTGCAGGAACCTGAGCAGGCCTAGACTGAGCTGTGTGTTCTGGAAGTTAATCCAGAAATATGTTTATAGACATTGTGTTTCCAGACCAAACTTCCTGATGAATTTCTGATTAACATAGATTGTGTAAAATATTATAGTGAATAAAAACATACATCACAGAAAATATCATCAGTCTAAGCCAAAATATTATTTTATTTTTTCTTGTGCCAGTGAAATTGGAAGAAATAACAGCTCAGGTAAAAACCTTTCCCTGTTGAAGATGAGCTAACAGTTGCTGGTTGATAGTCGGCTGAATATGAGCCAGCAGTGTGCTCAGGTGGCCAAGAAGGCCAACAGCATCCTGGCTTGCATAAGAAACAGTGTGGCCAGCAGGGCTAGGGAGGTGATTGTCCCCCTGTACTCGGCTCTGGTGAGGCCGCACCTCGAGTACTGTGTTCAGTTTTGGGCCCCTCGCTACAAGAAGGACGTGGAGGTGCTCGAGAGAGTCCAGAGAAGGGCAACAAAGCTGGTAAGGGGTCTGGAGAACAAGTCTTACGAGGAGCGGCTGAGGGAGCTGGGATTGTTCAGCCTGGAGAAGAGGAGGCTCAGGGGAGACCTTATCGCACTCTACAGGTACCTTAAAGGAGGCTGTAGCGAGGTGGGGGTTGGTCTGTTCTCCCACGTGCCTGGTGACAGGACGAGGGGGAATGGGCTAAAGTTGTGCCAGGGGAGGTTTAGGTTGGATATTAGGAAGAACTTCTTTACTGAAAGGGTTGTTAGGCATTGGAATGGGCTGCCCAGGGAAGTGGTTGAGTCACCATCCCTGGATGTCTTTAAAAGACATTTAGATGTAGAGCTTAGTGATATGGTTTAGTGAAGGACTTGTTAGTGTTAGGTCAGACGTTGGACTAGATGATCTTGGAGGTCTTTCCCAACCTAGATGATTCTGTGATTCTGTGTGATTGGAGAATTAAAAAAAAAAAAAAAGTTAATGACAGCGAATTTTTAAGAAGCTAGAATGTTGTGGTTGTCAATGCCAGATGTGCATTTTAGCAAGTAAAGTTAGATGTGTCAGGTTCTAATCCGGTGACTTCTGGTACACCGTTTGGACATTACAGATTTAAATTAACGGCTTTAGTTTCACTGACATATGGTTCATGAGATTTCAAGGTATTGACATTATAGTTGTTTCAGATTTAATTTGAAGCAAGGACTCCAAAGGACAAAACAAAAGACTTAGACAAACTGAGTTTAAGCAGGAATATTATAATATATTTCCTTGAAGTAAATTGAGCGAAAAAAGAAAAGGCAACAGAGTCTGACTACCTGGTCACCATATATGGAAAAACAAACAAACAAACAAAAAAAAACCATGATGTGGCTTTTTGTTCTTTTGCTTTCGCATTTTTCAGGTTTGCACTGAAACAATAAGGAGAAAGTAAATGTACAGTGTTTGTTTTTTTCCTTCTATAATAATTCCAGCTTGAATTTCTGAGATGTTTTATTATCTTCAGTATTGAAGAGCCCGCCTGTCCATGTCATGCCTGCCTTTGCAGGACCTAAGCTATTTTTGCATGCTCTGAAGTACAGCCACCAACCATCAGAGTTCGTTGTGGTGCTGGCCTGGCCGCCCAGTGCCACTGTCTTACCCTTACAGCTCAGAGCAGCCAGTGGTAGAAGAAGAGCAGCATCCAGTAGAGATGCCATTAAGACATGCTGGATTTGGCAATCGCCATACGTGAAAGATAGCATCCAGTCAAACATACCTCTCTCACTCACTGTATTTCCTTTGTTGACCTGGGTTTACAGGAGACTGCTGCTTTCTGGTTTTGAAGTTATGCAGAGATGATATTGTGCTGGCACAGATCTTGCAATGTGCTATGGTAATGAGTGTGGTGCACGTTTCCCTTAGATGAAGGAATTGGGCAATTTATTATAGCGGAAGGATCTAATCACATATTGTTGCTCAGTTAGGGCTTTTGTGAGGAGAGCACGGATGCTTAGTGCTCCTTACACTGCTGCGGCACTGGGAGGTGTGAGCTTTCTTTATGTTGTACATTTTAAGAGGTTGAATCTTCAAAACTGATCATGCAGCATTTTCTGGCTTTGCTTTAAAACAACAACAACAACAACAAAAAAAACTTTTCCCTTTCATTTATATTCTAGTCCTGGAACTGTGTACATGCTTTAGGGCTCTGGGTTTAAATCAGCAGAGGATTTGTGAGGGTCAGACACTTAGGATTTGAATCTTGCAGCAGGAGAATGGGTGTGATAATTCAGGAAATCTGTCATTAATGTTTCAGCTACTGCTAGGAACACTTGTGTCTTTGGGTGATTTAAGTTGCAAATAAAGGTCTGAAGATTTGTCAGGAATCCTCTACTTCAGTTTGCTTCTGTTCTTCTCAAGGAAATATTTATCTTCAAATTAGGATCTCTAATACAGGGGGTATTTATGAGCTCTTTAAAATATGAGAGCATTGGTGTAAATGTTTCAGGTACTCAGAGTACAGTGGTGAATCTTTTTTGTTGTTGTTATTGTTTTGTTTTGTTTGGACACAGAAGAAAGTTCCAAATTTATAGAAGTGCTTTAGAATTTTCTTTTTCAGGTGTGTGAAGTGGCTGGCACTTGCTTCCAGGTCTATATCATAATCTAATAAACCTTTAATCCAGCTGAGTCTTTAAACCACTCTTTCTGAGTAATTTAAACTGTTGTATCTGCCTGCCTGTAAAAGATGGATGGTATTACCACTCACCTGGGAACTATATTCATTAATAAATTTGGATGAGATTCCATTCACTCTTGTCATCTGTGCTTGATGTGGAATTCTGCAGGTGCAATCAAAGACTAAATTGGTGGGGGGAAAGGATGGAAAAAAAAAAACACATCTAACTTAATAGTAGAAAATTTTTCCCTTTTGTTTACCATTTTGTACATATCACTTTGTGTGATTGTTCACCACTACTAAAGCACCAGAACCCACTAGTATGTATAAACACTGATAGCATTTGTAGTTTTTTAATGGGCTCTGTTAACATCAAATATAAATATTCTTTTTATCTCTGCTGATAATAATTAGATGCAATAGAGATCATCCAGAACTTGAAAGTTCAGGCCATGGTTCAGAGCTGCAGCTTCTTGGAGTTTGAGAGAGTTTGGGCGCAGACCTAGGGCTCAGGATTACTTTGAACTTGTCTTCATGTTAGGGTCATTAAAATATCTGTTGTAGATACAGTCCTGAGGACACTTCCCCATTTATAACACAGTTTTGAATTGTACAAGATGATGTATGGATAAACTTATTACATTTGTACAGTACATATCACGTAAAATTCTTTGGAATGTTTTCAGCCTTTGTCACTTGGAGGAAGTGACCCTTCTTCACTTGGCCTTCTGATGTGCAGAAAGGTCATCAGTGGCATGCTTCAAACATGGCAGGTTATTAACCAAAATGTATAGTTTTACAGTATGCATCTTCCTGTTTGTATTTTTTCACGTGTATGTGAAACTATGGGAATTCTATCTTAGTACTTCTATACTTCTGCCTGTTAATAATTTAAAAAGTAACAATGGATATCAAAGATGCTTCATCTGTTGCTCTTCTCTTAGAAGCAAGAATCTGTAATCTGGAGCAGCATTGAAGATCATGGGTACCTTTCTTTATCGGTATCCTACTCAGCAGAAAAATCAATGCTAATAACATTTAGCTTTCTGGTCTGTTTCAATTTTTGGTAACAACACGTTTAATTTCAGGGTTTTGTATCCTTCTCCAGCCAGTTGTTGCCTTGGTGACGAAGTAGACATTTGGAACCCCTTTTTACTGTACATTGTCTATGGCAATTTTCTGGCAATAGCCCCCATGGGAACTCTCCCAGGTAGACAGTGCTGTGAGTAATCTGGAGCAACTCACAAGTTGGTTGGCTGACTTGTGCAGGCTACACTGACTTGCCAGCCGGAATTTTCTCTGGTTTATGCATGATGAGGATACCAAATGAAGGCAATCTCCTTTTCAAACACGCTGAATTTCATAAAATGTAAGAACTGAAATGAGAAGGAGTTTTACTGAATTTAATTGAAATTGGACAAACTTTAAGTGTGTCAGTGGCACCTCAAAGATGGACAAAGAATTGCAGAAGCCTTGCTTTCTTAAGGAGTGAGATCTCTGTATTAGTGAATTTAGAAACTGGCAAAAAGTTCCTGAAACTTTAGAACATAATTTCCGTTGTCCTCATTTTACATCTGATAAATTGGTGATCACTGCCTTCAGAGAAGTTCTGCTACAGAAGGGTCGGGTGAACTTCCTGATGAGTGTGTTAAGTATTTAACTGGTTTAGAACCTTAGAACCACCAACTATGGGGTCATCTACAGATGATGAAAATATTAATGACTGTCATATGAAAGCAGATATCTACTTTCATTGAGTTTATACGTCTAACAAGGTGAATGTTCTCATCATAGATGGGGAGGGTCTCCTCACAGACAATGACATAGGCAAAGCAGAGATGTTTAATGCCTTCTTCACCTCTGTCTTCAACGCTGATGATGGGCTTCGGGACCCAGGGTACCCTGAGCTGGAGGGCCATGATGGTGGGAATGACAAACTCCCAACCGACCCTGAACGTGTGCGGGATTTGCTGCTCCACCTGGATCCATACAGGTCCATGGGTCCGGATGGGATTCATCCCAGGGTGCTTAAAGAGCTGGCAGACGTCATCGCGGGACCTCTCTCAATTATTTTTCAACGATCTTGGGAATCTGGTGAGGTCCCATTGGACTGGAAGCTGGCAAACGTTGTGCCAATTTTCAAGAAGGGTAAGAAAGAAGACCCTAGCAATTACAGGCCTGTCAGTCTCACGTCAGTGCCTGGTAAAATTATGGAGAGGATGATCCTTGAAGTTATTGAAGCACACTTAGGGGGACAGTGCAGTCCTTGGTCCCAGCCAACATGGGTTCATGAGGGGTAGGTCCTGCCTAACAAATTTGATTTCCTTTTATGATAAGATCACCCATCTAGTCGATCAAGGGAAACCAGCTGATGTGATCTTTTTGGACTTCAGCAAAGCTTTTGACATGGTTTCCTGTAGGATCCCACTGGACAAAATGCCCAGCATACAGCTAAACAAAAACATCATACGATGGGTGAGCAATTGGCTGACGGGCAGGGCTCAAAGGGTTGTGGTAAATGGGGCCACATCTGGCTGGCGGATGGTCACTAGTGGGGTCCCTCAAGGCTCCATTTTAGGGCCAGTCCCCTTCAATGTTTTTATAAATGATTTGGATGTAGGACTAGAAGGTGTTCTGAGCAAATTTGCCGACGACACTAAACTTGGAGGAGTTGTGGACTCGGATGAGGGTGGAAAGGCCTTGCAGAGAGATCTGGACAGATTGGAGAGCTGGGCGATCACCAACCACATGAAGTTTAACAAAAGCAAGTGCCGGGTCCTGCACTTGGGACAGGGCATCCCTGGCTATATGTACAGACTGGGCGACAAGACACTGGAGAGCAGCCCCGCAGAGAGTGATCTGGGAGTTGTGGTTGACAGCAAGTTGAATATGAGCCAGCAGTGTGCCCTGGCAGCCAGGAGGGCCAACCGTATCCTGGGACGCATCAAGCACGGCATTGCTAGTCGGTCGAGGGAAGTGATTGTCCCGCTCTACTCTGCGCTGGTGCGGCCTCACCTCGAGTACTGTGTGCAGTTCTGGGCACCACAGTACAAGAAGGACATTAAACTGTTGGAGAATGTCCAGAGGAGGGCGACGAAGATGGTGAAGGGCCTAGAGGGTAAGACGTATGAGGATCGGCTGAGGTCACTAGACCTGTTCAGCCTGGAGAAGAGGAGGCTGAGGGGGGACCTCATCGCAGTCTACAACTTCCTCGCAAGAGGTAGTGGAGAGGCAGATGACCTATTCTCTGTTGTCACCAGTGACAGGACCCGTGGGAACGGTGTGAAGCTGAGGCAGGGGAAGTTTAGGCTGGACATCAGGAAGAGGTTCTTCACCGAGAGGGTGGTTGCACACTGGAACAGGCTCCCCAGGGAAGGAGTCACTGCACCAAGCCTGTCTGAATTTAAGCAGCCATTGGACTGTGCACTTAGTCACATGGTCTAAACTTTTGGGCAGACCTGTGCGGTGCCAGGTCCATCAGTTGGACTTGATGATCCTTACGGGTCCCTTCGGGTCCCTTCCAACTCGGGATATTCTATGATTCTATGATTTTTCTTGATGTTTTCTACTGCTTTCTATCAGAGATACTGACTGGACCAAATCATGCTGCATGTACTATGAATTCCAACTGGTTCTTTATCCACCTACCAGTTGAGTATTATGGATCAATTTCATAAGAGTGCTAACTGCAAACATTTTTATTCCCTGTGCTCCTTTTTCACATCCCAGAAGATGAATTCTCGTGTATTCAGTTCAACATATAGATGACCAATTTATATTGTAATTCCTAAAACAGTTTAGAATTTATGCTAGCTACATCTCAACAGTACTGAGCATTCCCAAATTCCTTTTTTTTTTTTTTCTTTTGCTTGCAAGCTGGCAGGAAATATTATTCTTTTTGGTTAACCTGTCTTTCTAAGATATTTAATTAGTATTTGAGGCTTTCAAAAAGATTTTAATTAAAAGTTAGATTTACACCCAAATGTTCCCTGGGATCTGGATTTTCTTTGTTTTATATTGTGTGTATACTTCTTTAGAGTCATGCAGTAAATCCACAGTTGAGTTAACATATTCTGCATTCTGCAGCCCTCAGAGATATTCTGGGAAAGTCAATTCCACCTACTGTTTTTCCCAGATCAGATTGGTTTATAAATTGGTCTGGAATGTGAATTTCCTTCTCTATTGCGGTCTTTTTTTTATTTCTTTTCTTTTTTTTTTTTTTTATTCCAAGCCATCATTACATAATGATAAAACTTTTTTTTAAACAAAACAAAACAAAACACTTAATTTCATTAATCTGTTTAGCAATACCGATATAGTGACCCATAATATTGATTTTTTTTTTACCAAGAATTTAAAATCTCTATTTCTTTCCACAGAATTAAGTGCTTCAAACTGATAGTCAACCTCTTTACAGTCCTCTCTTTAATTTAGTTGTTATAATTAGGCATTTACTGGTGTCGGTGGTATAGCCAGTTACAAGCCGTTCTGTTCTGCTTGTCTTGATTATCACAGTTTAGATGTAAAGTAAATTAGAATGAAAGACTATACAGTCCAATTACAGATAAAAGCAGCAAACTCTACTGCTGTAATTAGATGCCAGTACTATTTTTCTTAGATTTTCTATCTCTGAGGGCATTTCTTGTAGCTACTTTGCTGAAGCTAATGTTTAAAGATTTTATAAATGCTGTGTGTCTTTGTGACATCATCTTTGCTCCTTAAACTTTAAGTGGCCTGTTCTGAGGTGCAGAATCTGTGTCTATGTATTCCTTGTCTGTGATACATTTCTCTTTCAAGATGTTGTAATAGGTTATCCATATTATAAGTGCATTGACATTAATAAGCATGAATGTGAGATATTCAACATCTGTGTGTTCAAGCCTTTCCATTTCCGGTAGTGAGGAAATACCTGCTTTTTGCTGTAATGCAAAATACAACCATCCGTTTCTTCTCTGCTCCTGCAGATGTAAGAGTGAGTGTGCTGAGCATTTTGTTTTCCACCTATGTGACTGCTTCACCAGATCTGCAATGAAACGTTCTCTGGTATACCTCATTGATGGTCACACTTTAAACAGCACCTCCCAGAATTATTCATTAAGAGTCTCTGCATCAAAGAGTTCATGGGATAAGGGGTAAGACAAAGACACTCAGCAGGCTATTGACTTGCTCAAGGTCAAATAAAGTTTCCCGGCTTCCAGTCCAGTACCCTACCAACCAACTCTTGTTATCTCCCTAAAGTATGTTTTATAAACTAGTATAAGCAACCATAACATAACAAAAATAAAAATAAAATAAAATAAAAGAGATTGAGAGAGAGGGAGAGAGAGAGAGGACTTTGGCCTGAATAGACAGATTTTTGTTTGCCTTGATGTCTTTTGTGAAAAAGAATGAAGTCCTTAATGAGTGGCAAAAAAAAAAAATCTAGATCTGAATTCACTGAAACATGATGAAAAAGACAAGAACTGTTTCAGCCTTTCAGCAAGATGATCACTGTAAATACAACATTTTTGGTACTTCTAACAGTAAAGACAGTGTAGGTAGTTGTGCTAGTTTGTAAATGCAAGAAATATTTCAGCAAAGAATAAAAATTCTGTTGTATATATTCTTAAGTCCTTGAGGTACAAAGCAAGTATTTTTAAGAGTCTGGTGTTTGCTACAACTAATCAAAAAGTTGTGATGGAATATTTTTTTTATTAAAAAAAATTAAAATATGATTTTGTTGTTGGAAAAACTGAATTTTAGTTAACATTTTGGTAGGATACCGGATCAAAATAATCAGCTTCAACTGTTTTGTTTTGGCAAAGTTTTTTCATGTCATTATAGTGCATATTAAACATTGCTGTTAAATATTTATATTGTGTCAATAACATTGGTATTAGTGAACTAATGTACTATATGTATTATGCTATTATGTATATTTTGAAATTGTTTGAATCAGAATAAGATTGCTGAAGGAATAAAGACCATGATTTCATAATCATTAATCTGATAATATTTTCAGGGACAGTATTTACTAGAAAATAAAAAGAGTTGTTTTGCAATTCTTTTCAACTGAAATGCCAGTTATTGAGCAGTTTTCCAGCCCTTTAGCGACCAGTGATATGTATTATATGTCACTGAGTATCTGAAGTGTTACTCTGTGAAGTCATAAAATATCGTTTATACATGATAAAACTTTCAAATTAATACAAATTCTTATCGGTTAAGGGTAGTGCCATAAATGATCTCAAACAAGGAAGTTGAGGAACATATATCTCATTACGTGTGAAATTTGCTTGACTAGAGTACAGTCCAGTTGCTTGGATTTTAGGTCAATCTAGCCTACTTTTTTAGAGGTAAACTAAACCTCTGGAGCAGAGTTTGGGAATAAGGTTGTAATAGCATTGACTGAAATAGCAGCTACAACTCATTCATACCAATTCAATGACATACTTGAAACATCAAAGACATCTATATAGGAGCACCACAATGGACTTTACATTGTCTGGAGATCTTGTATTGCTATAGAAACAGGGAATCTAAAGAAATTTTATGTGAGTATCATAATATTAGAGACCATTATTGGAGCAATGTTATAGCTGGTAGTAAAAGAGATTTAAAAAACATACTTGTGTTATCGATGTTTCTCTCTACCTGCTGTGTATGAGTACCATTTTAATGTACCAGTAAAGTGGAAAAGACTCATGTTGTTTGATTCTCTAGGGTAATGTTAATTGGTAATTTAAACCAAAATTATAAAAAATAAAAAATAAAAAAAAAATTAGTAAGTTACATTTTTCAAAGCAATGTTAAAACTTCCTGTTTCACAGCAAATGTACAGAAAATTATATATGTTGATTTAAGAAGATTCAGTTCTACTTGATTAATTTTCTGAAGATCATTTAAGGTGTAAGCAAAGCATATATTTTCTTGTGAAACCAAATTGGTCTGACCTCTTGCTAATTTTACCTACAATTAGTTTGGTGTAATTATCATAGCATACAATTTAGTCTGCTTCAACAACAACAAAAAAATATTGTTCATGGGGCCATAAACCTCTTTAAAAATTGCTTAATGAACAACTCAGCCATGAGTATGTTTTAGAAGATGAGAACTGCTATTAGATATGTACAACATGGAGGTGCAGTATGTGTACATTTTACATAACAAATTTGTTATGTAAACAACTCTTTGTTGAGTTAGAAACTGGCTGGGTAGCCGGGCCCAAAGAGTCGTGGTGAATGGAGTTAAATCCAGTTGGAGACTGGTCACTAGTGGAGTCCCCCAGGGCTCAGTACTGGGGCCAGTCCTCTTTAATATCTTTATCAATTATCGATTAGCAGATGACACCAAGTTAGGTGCGTGTGTCGATCTGCTTGAGGGAAGGACGGCTCTGCAGGAGGATCTGGATAGGCTGGACCAATGGGCTGAGGCCAACTGTATGAGGTTGAACAAGGCCAAGTGCTGGGTCCTGCACCTGGGTCACAACAACCCCAAGCAGAGCTACAGGCTGGGAGATGAGTGGTTGGAAAGCTGCCTGGCCGAGAAGGACCTGGGAGTATTGGTTGATAGTCGGCTGAATATGAGCCAGCAGTGTGCTCAGGTGGCCAAGAAGGCGAACAGCATCCAACAGGCCAACAGGCTTGCATAAGAAACAGTGTGGCCAGCAGGGCTAGGGAGGTGATTGTCCCCCTGTACTCGGCTCTGGTGAGGCCGCACCTCGAGTACTGTGTTCAGTTTTGGGCCCCTCGCTACAAGAAGGACGTGGAGGTGCTCGAGAGAGTCCAGAGAAGGGCAACAAAGCTGGTAAGGGGTCTGGAGAACAGGTCTTACAAGGAGCGGCTGAGGGAGCTGGGATTGTTCAGCCTGGAGAAGAGGAGGCTCAGGGGAGACCTTATCGCACTCTACAGGTACCTTAAAGGAGGCTGTAGCAAGGTGAGGGTTGGTCTATTCTCCCACGTGCCTGGTGACAGGACGAGGGGGAATGGCCTAAAGTTGTGCCAGGAGAAGTTTAGGTTGGATATTAGGAAGAACTTCTTTACTGAAAGGGTTGTTAGGCATTGGAATGGGCTGCCCAGGGAAGTGGTTGAGGGTTGAGTTACCATCCCTGGAGGTCTTTAAAAGACGTTTAGATGTAGAGCTTAGTGATATGGTTTAGTGAAGGACTTGTTAGTGTTAGGTCAGAGGTTGGACTAGATGATCTTGGAGGTCTCTTCCAACCTAGATGATTCTGTGATTCTGTGAACATTCTACAGCATGGAAAAAATAGCATAAAGTTACATAATGAAAAACTGTATTTAAGCATGTCAGACTGAAGTAAGATGATGTGTGCAAGTTAAATCTTGGTACATTCCGATTCCTGAAGTCTTGATTTTTCCACCTTAGTATTACCTGAACATGAACGAAGATTTTCTTTTATTGGCAGTGGTTTTTGTTTTTAATGAAAACGGCGTTGTCATTCATATTTAGGATTTTGGGCTGAATTATGTACTAATATTTAAGGTAAAATAGCTCAATGCCCAATTTATCTGCCCAAAGCTAGAAGACCTACATGCCAAGCACTTCATATTGTGATTTTAATTTCTTTATTCAAGTCAAGGAAATGGCAAAAACTTCTGCCAGATTTAGGTAACCCAGCTGTCCAGAAATAAGGATTAGCCCATAGGAAGAATATTCAGATGCCTGTGCAGTACCTGTACTTTTAGCAGGATTGTTGCACATCTTGTTTTTGCTGTGTGAATCTGTAGAATTAGGTTCTGTTTTTTAATATATCTGCTTTGCTTCTAAGAGGGAGCTAAATATATTTCCTGCCCAGTTAGTCCTTATGGACGCTGAAGCAGTTTTCCCTTCATTTCCACTGTGGACCCTGGTGGAAACTAGGGCACCCACTCCCTCTGGACCTTTTCTCCAGGGGGAGATTAAAAAAGAAAAAAGAGATAAACAAAACCAAAAAGGCAGAAAAACTGTATGAAGTTTTACAGTTATAGCTAGAGGCAGACATTTCCTTCTTGAGTTCTTAAAATCTGAGATGAGCCCTTTCCTTCTTAGCTCAAAGGTTACATGGAAAGTGACAAAGAAACAAATGACACACTTCTGTAACCCTTCATTTTCATCACAAGAGTTCTTGCATTTTGTCATCTTCTATGGAAAAGGTTGCTGCTCAAAGAGATTAGCTCCCTAGAATAGCAGCTTTGTGTGGAACTGATCAGTAGATAGACCTGGATTAATTCTCTGTGCATAATATAATGGTATGGGGGGGGGGAGGGGAGGGGGAGGGCATTGGATCCACAGAATCTGAAGTGTGGAAGTGTGATTGCCAGTGGGATATAAATAGTGCGTAACATCAACCTAGGTTTTTAGGTAAGTGCAATGCTTTGCACTGTATCTCCAGAATTAGGGGGAATGGATCATTGCCCTTTTCATTTAGCAAGAGCAACTCGAATCACCTAAATCTTAATCTATACATTTTCCATAGCTTCTTTCACTGTATTATCATGATGCTGATGTGTAATTTCTCCTCTTCAACAGCTTTTTCTGTAAACCATTTTTATGGGTTGAAATCTTATCATCATTTCCTACTGCCAAACTATATCAAGAAATTTGTTTCCATTGCTGTTTGTAGCAGGAAGATGTACTTGAGCTTGAAAATATTGTTTCCATTCTAACTTTTGTCAACAGTGAACAATAAAGTCTTTTGGGTGAGATTTTCAAGATGCACACTTTATTAGCCAAAATGGTGTCAGTCATAAAAGTCCCTTGTCTTTTGTGGGACAAAATGGTAAACAATGTATATTTTTGAAAATGCTAATATGATTTATTGCAATATGTTCTGGCTTCACAAGACCTTACTTCACTGGTTGCCATACAGCCTCCAGAAAGCATCATCCTGTGCACAGCACAAGAGCTCTTTCCCGAGTAAACTAATGAAATACCTCTTGGCAACTTTCCAGCTAATAGCCTGCTCCAGATGGCTTTGCTTACAACTTATAAGACGCAAAGGAACAGGCAGCAATTGCCTTATTCTGTCTGTCAAATATGCATTTTGGTAGGTTGGGATGAGGTAAAAAATAAATCAGAATTCATGAGCATAAGCTGAGGTCATACATGGAGCTGTTTCACCTTTAGAGGTGGACTCGTACTATCAAGGTCAGCGTGGGAATTCCACATAATATACCTTGTGGCATTATGCATGGTAGGCTCATTTTTTCATGTGGCCTTTCCATCAGGAAAATGACCACTCTTTAAGAGAAGTGGTGCCTTTTAGCAAAAACGAACAGAAAAATATTAGTCCCCCCCAAACAAACAAACAAACCGAAAAAGTGCCCTAGCAGGCTGAATAGGATGTTCACTGTGATTATCCAAGTGGTCAACTGCATAAGTGCAACTAACAATTTGGATTTTCCTGCTTGTTCTTTCCTTGCATATTGTAAATAAAGATGTATCAGCAATTCATAAAAGTTAAGCCCAAAGAAGTATTGTAAATTTGTTGTGTGGAAAACAATGGCATAATTGAGATTGTTTGTCCATTTCATGGGAAGAGCCACAATACATGTAAATATGTTTAATTTACTATCTTTAATACTCTGTTTTCCGTGTACTCAGTGCACATCATTTTAGTGGTTGGTCAGAAGCCCCCAGAATAGTAGTAATTAATCATTAATGATACTGAATATTAGCTGAGAATAACTCTTACTTCTGTTGAGAGGCATATTTTTTTCCTGTTTTTTTTTTTTTAAACTTTATGGAATATGAAGTATTGTTTTCAGTTAGTTACAACAAGGAGAGAGATACAGAGATAAACTCAAGTCATGGGAAAGTTACTGTAAGCAATTCAGATCAAATGTTTAATTGGTAGACATTAGCCTTGCTCAATGTTTTGTTTGCAGTTTTAACTATCTTGATGAAGATCAGTTTTTTGCCCTCTCAACCAGTGATTTGAGATTTTTTTTCACTTCAGATGTTTTTTTCCTTTTTGTTCTAGATGACTGTCTGCAAGACTCACAACTGTATCTGGCTTGGGGGACATCCACTTTTTTTAATAGCCAGTCCAAAAAAAAATAATAATCTGGAGATACAACAAAGAAGGATTATACTACCTTTTCAGATTATATAACCTGACTAAGCAAAGTATAAAGGTAATATCCATTGCAACATATATTTTAAGATCTTACATTTGAATGTTTCCACAGAAGTTGGTGGCAATGCTGTAATAGAAATTACACTGGAATCAGAATTTTACAGTGGAACCAAGCTCTAAAGATTTTTCTTTCTGTCATTCTGTACATTATTTTCATCTACAGAAATGACAGACATGACTATTTTTGTTGGAAACTCTACACTTATGTATCCTGCAATTTACACGACCCAAATATTCAAAGAAGTGGTTTTAATATTTTAGTCTTTTTAGTATCAGACGTAGTTCAACTTGATATTCACCTATCAATTTAAAATGTGAATTTACTTAATTTCATTCAGTAAATTGGCTCAGTCATTTAGGGTGGGGAAGGATAGTTTAACTTTTCTAAATATTGGTAAAGCTATAGTAATTTAGGAACTTTTTATTGTTTAGATCTACTACTTTCAAACAGAAAGAAAGTTGAATGAATTCGCGGATGTATGTGTTTCTGTGCATAAGCATATGAATGTTTCAAATGTGCTCTTGTATACACAGTAAGTGGTATCTTAAATGTAGTAAATAATGAGAACAGGAGCAGGATAAAAAATAAAATGAAAAAAATAATTAAAACAATAACTATTCCATTCATTCTGAGCATATCACAAAAATTGCATTAGGAAAAACAATAAAAAGTGTGCTTTGAATCTGATAGAAAAAAACAACAACAACAATAAAAAATAAAATAAAAATGAGCTCCATCAATGAAAATAATGGATCTTATCTAAACTAATTAAATACTTAGATTACGTTTTTTTTTAGTTGACAATGCAGTAGTTTTACTTGCATACTGGGTTGCTAAAATACAATTAGCACGAGTGTTAATTTTAAGAACCGAAAGGAATGTGTATGTGTGTATATAAATGAGTTCTTAAGGATTCCAAGACAGCTATGGTTCAACAAATAATTAATTAAAACAATTTACTTTGAATGGCATATTCAAATGAAATGGCTAAGACATTTTTGAATGTGTTAAGTCCTAGGTAAATAGATTAATCTGTTGATAATGTGATAGTACTACTTAAAGGTAGTTCAGTTTGAGAGAATTCATTTCAGTCAAAATCTGCTATGTGGTTTACAATTCTGGATTTTTTTCAGTTATATTGCTGAAAATATCTATTTTAGAAATAGTGGATTAAGAAAACAGGCTATGAAAGTGCATTTACATTGATGAAATATGTTTTCTGTCTAAATTTTTCTTAATTTGGTCATTGTTATATATTTTCCTCTGGTCTTTTGCATCTTTGAAGACTAAATGTGACTAGAAATTTAAATTGCATGAATAAATGATTAACTTATTAGAGATCACAATTTACAAATTAATTTATCACATGCCTCCCTAATTTTTCACTTTGTGATTACAAATGGGGCCTATATGAAAAATTGGAGACATATAAGATAAATTGGAAAACTATGTGATAAGTGTACTTATCATGCACCTTTTGGCAGGCTTACCTCCTCTCTGCTTGCTCATCCATCCCTCTACGGACTTATTCTAATGCTCTAAACCCATGAACATAGTCAATCAATCACTGAAATTTTAAAATCAAACTCTTCTAGTTTGGTTCCCTTTTTGCCAAATGTACAATTACCTTGTCCAGTGTCAGTCCTGCGAATTTTCTGTGCAGAATTCGGCTATTGTATGGTTGCTAGCTTTCTAATGCTAGAAGCTGGTGATTCTTAACGTTCCAAAGCGATGTGGAATTTGCTTTCTTACACATCTCCTACAAGATCTTACGCACATTGAATGAGACATCTGTGTGAGTGCCTACTTCAGAGCCAGCTCTGTGTGTAGTGAAGCCTTTCTTTCTTCTAGAGATCACTAAAATCTCTAAATGTTAAAATGTTAAAAATGTATGTTACATGTCCGTAATATAATTTGCAAAAGTTGATCATTAAAGAGCATTCTAACGTGTTTTCAGAGGCAATTTTCTAAAACAAAATTTCAACTTTTAAAAACAGTAGGTAAGCAAAATACATTGCAAATGGTTTGACATAATGAATAAAGTGTATTTTTTCAATTTTATTATTCAATCATCTTATTCAAAGTGTTAAAAAAAACTTTTTTTTGTATGTGTCCCAAAAAAACTTCCTCAACTGCAGCATGAAGTGTTCCTAGAAATGGGAAAAGGTAAGGAGAAAATCTTTGTAAAAGTAATTGAAGCCAAGCAAGTATTTGTTATTTTTAAATATTACCGATAGATATTCCAGGTGGAATATATATAGATATTATATTATATTATATTATAATTAATTATATTATATTATATTGTTATATATATTATATTATTATATAAATTCAAGTATAATGTAGTATATTGTTATAGTATTCTATAATTAATATCATATATAAAGTGTATGTAATGTATTCATACATTATATATTATATATAAGTATGTTTTACGACATCATTTAAGAGAAACTAGTTATTAGATTAACTTTTTTTTCAGTGGAGCAAGAAATGCTAAAGTTCCTGTACAACTGATCAGAGTTGAAGTTTGTAATTTCATTTACATAATCTTTTCTCTGTATGGGGAGAAGTGATTCTTTCATTTCTTTGTACTCTCTGGATAGTGGAACCAGATGAGAAGAATGCTTGTTTTGGCACTTCCCCAAAGGGAAATATAGATTTTGATGTTGGTGAAGATGACTTCAGCAAATAGTGCACATAAAAAGCTAGCATTTCACGCAAGTTCATAAGAAGAAACTACAGAATAGAATAACTTTTATGAAGAAAGTCTATGTCTTACTTGGTGAATAGGTCCCTGTGCTACCATAATAATGCCCAGTTCTACAACTACAAACACTTATTTGTTCAAAGTGAATATTAACATTGTAATTTACTATCTAATTACAATTTTATAGTAATAACTGAAAATGTGTTCTTAAAAAGCATAGCATTCATTGCCTAACACTGCTATTAGCAGTGTAGTGTGTGGTTTTTGTCAATATACAGGCATCACAGAGATTTCTTAAATCTTGACTTCGATTTTAGCAATTTACACACTCAACGCTCGGGTTTTTTTGTTTTTTGTTTTTTTGGAAAGGCAGTATTAGTGATTCTATATTTCAGTTACATTTTTGCTGATGAATAATTATTTTTAATGGAGGCAGGATTAAACCCCATGAACAATCATTTTACAAGCAAGCCTTATTCATATAAAAGGTCTATGCATTTTATTTCTCTAAAAATTAGTTTGACTAATTTACAATGTTCCAAAGGAATGGGTTAATTTTGTAAAAGACTGCTATTTTTATCAGGTAATCTGAGAGACCTTTAATTTAATCGGAGGATCTAAAAAACATTTGAAAAAAAAAAAGAAAAAAAGCAATATTAATATTTAGAAATAAAACATTATTAAAGTGCTTACTTGCTAGTGAAAATTACTAGAAGATGTGATTTTAAAAGAGAAAATTATTCTGAATTAACTGCAAAAATGTTTTAATGGTAATATCAGTTGCACTTCTTTTAAAAATTGTATTACCTTAATCTTAATTTATATAAACAGCAAAATTTTCAGACAAGTTAAATTCTATTAATTTCCATTTATTTGAAGTTGATATAAATTACTGTTGTATCAAATTGTATTCATAACAGCTATTAACAATTAAAAATAATATTTATAATTATGGCATGATAGCAAGACTATCTGAGAAATAACTGATGAATATCGGGGTGTAAAAATCCTAGAGCATCTCAAATAAAATTATGTGGTGGCTGTCAATAGATGTGTCTCTTTTAATAGCCAATTTAACAAATTATACCAAGATGTTTATTGTATTAAAGATGTACTAACCCTGAGATTTCTTCACACATACGGATTTTGTGTGTGACTACTTACATATGCCTCAATTATTAATAGATAATGTTGTGGGTTTGATAGGGCATTTTTCTCTGGTAAGCAGAAGAAATCACAGTTTTGCAATTTACAACTTAATTCATCTTATGAATCTCAAGATGACATCATGACTCAGCAGTCGATTATAATTTCATATTCAATACCAAATTATTGTGAGTTCCACTAATTGTCTGATGTTTGTTAAGAAATTAACTTAACTTAATTGTCTGATGTTGATGTTGAGAAGTAGTTCAGCAATTGCTGCCTGGCACAGACCAAAGTGATAGTTTTTTTCCATTGTTTGTGGATAAAACAGTATCAAAAATCAATCTATTTTGTGCTGTTTACAGAACAATATTTGCCATTTCTTCATTTTATCAATAAGTTACAAATTTAAATTTCCTCAAAACACCCGAGTGTATGTTTTTTGTGTGATTTTACACTTAGGAATCTTCTCCACTGGTCTTGCTTCTGAGGGAAAAGTGAAGGAGCAGTCTGAGCATTGTTTCCGATCTTGTTGTCATTTATGCCATCACAAGATGAAAGGATCTAGAGTGGGAGAAAGCAAGCAGTGGATGGGGAATGGCTGATATTTTATTGATTTTGTTGCTTTGCTAAATTGATTGTTTTCTTGCTAAGGAAATGAATAATCACATGCCATTCTTTATTGTTATAATCTGATTGCACCTGTTTTACTGCATAATTTTGCTAGTCATAGAAGGCTTTATTTAATGGAGGGCTTGATATCCTATGCATACATTGGGATACAGCTGGATTGTATTTTGATGATTTTCTGGTAGCTTCTGTGCCAAAATTGCTGCGTGCTTCTGAGGGCTGGTGATGCTGTCATGTTGAGGTGCACATTGATAATGGGTAAAATTGAGAATTTTAAAATCTGTGATTTTCTTGTGGGAGAGAGGAATCTATGAATTGAAATTTGAGGTTAACACTGAATTTGTGCCAGCTTCAAGTGAGTTCTTGTCCTTGTGATCTGGGTTGGAATCTGGGCATCCTTGGCATGCTCTCTGTTCTCTGCTGTATCAACATCCCACAGTAATGTAAGGGCCACTTTGAATTACCAATATAAAGTAATTAAAATTTTCCTTAGCTTCCCAGAAGCTTGCATTTTGGATAACTGTAGATTTCATGATCTAAAAGAAAGTGTTTTGAAAAGTGATTATTTTATTTATAATTATTGTTATTGGTGATTATTACTTGCATACCACTAATGTTTTCTACTAGCATACAGCGCTGGGTGGGGGAAGTGATCTATGTCTTCTTAGCAGTTTTCCTCAGGAATTTGAGGAAGTCAAATTTACCTCTGTATCTTAATGTCTTCATTTTTGTGTGTTGTGCATTTTACTGGTTTGCTATGTGAGAAAAATTCGAGACAAAATTAATTTAAAAACTTTATCGGCTTTGGGATGTGTTATATAAATGTATTAGAGTTGCATATTTAGTACATAAAACATTGAATAGGGTGAGAAAGACTATAAGCAAACAGCTATGTATGGAAAAGCAAGGCTTAGCAGTGATATTGTGCTATTATCTTTGTAATTCCGACATGCCTTGTGAAAACATTACTGATCTTTATTCTTAGCCTACAAGCCCAAACTAGTCAATTTGGATGTGTATTTGATTTCAGTCAAATGTGAATTACTTGTATGCTAACATGTTCACCTTGTCCACTGTCACCTAATACCGCCTGGCGATATCTGCAATTTTATTGAAGTATTGTTAAGTAGAATGAGACTGAACTAAAATGAATGCAAACATTAAAAGCACAAATTCACATGCACAAAAGCTTATGTGAATTTACAGATAACATTGCCTAGACAAGCAGATTTTAAGCTATCAGAAGATGTGGGGTTAAACCTCATGAAATTATGCATGGAACAGACTGGGTTTGATGAAGTGTTCTGAGACTGAGCAAAGTTGGTGTCTGTGTAGCCTGATAGATGTAAGCTGGTAGCATTGTCACTGGAGAGGGCTACAGGTGGCACTGGGGTAAGCAAGCAGCTTAGAGGCTATTCAGAAGGGTTTTCAAGGAGATTTTTCAATATTAGGAGAATACAAGTCACTAAAAAGAACAAAACCAAGTGAAGCTCCAGTGCTAGGTGTGGGAGTGGGGCTTTGTGTCTTGGGCAATGTGCTATTCAAAAATTACTAAAGAATCATGGGGAAGGCCTCCTGGGAAAGTTAATGTATGAGAGTCTACTGATAATCCTGCTATTTTAGGGGATAAAAAATTTAGTTGCAGGGAAAAGTTGTAGTGTTTCTCATTCCTCACAGGGACTTTATGTCTATGAAAATAATGCTACGACAGCTGCAGTCATTAGAGAGACATCATCATTTTGCTCGTAAGGTCATCTCTTCTGTTGAAAGTACTTTGTCACAGGCTAGAGATGGCTCCTTTCACTGCCAAAAAGCCACTTTAAAAGATTGACAAGAGAGATTAAAGAGGATACAGAAACTTGGAAGAAGTTCCTTTAACCTTTTAATATGGTGCCATTTTGGCAACAGTGACTCTGTTGTGGGATTAGTTAAGGACCATGTATCTCTGGATTTGTTTTCCTTTTTTTTTTTTTTTCTCTTCTTTTTTGTCTCTTTCCATTTGGGGTATCAATTAACAGCAATTTCACTAGGGCAGTAAAGCAAGAGAGTAAACAGTAAATAAACAGCGAGCAAAATTAAAAACAGTAATGAGCTTTATAAATATGGGGGTGGTATAGAGCTTGAAATGCATTTATTTTGGAGCTTTGCATGTTCTGGGAAAACATAATGACTTTGTGAATGTATTGTCTCATTTTACATCGTACAGATTCCATTTATTGGCCCTGGAGGCTGACAAGGAACCGACACCTCTGCCCAAATGTTTTCCGAACCTTGGCAGCAACGGGCATGTTCATTATGCAGCAGAGTTGTAGTTCCAAGTGTGCTTAGAGCATGAGAGAGTGGCAGACATCTTCCTCGCAAGGAAAAACAGGTTAAGTAGCAAAACAACTGGTGCAGCAGAATCATTAACATGTCCTGTCTTCATGAAAACTGGTGCTTCTGTGACTATGCATCACTAGTGCAAACTGAAATTTTTGGTAAGTTTGTTTATAATAATAATAAATAACTTAATAATGGGCATTGGAGACCTTATTAGAATTGTGAAATCTCAAGATGCTTAGTTTCTATGTGTCAGTTAAAACAATAAATAAATTAATGCTCATAATACCTTTTAACATGGATCTCAGCTACAAATAGCATTTGCACTTTGGGATGGAAAAGCATATATAGAGATTTTTGGTCCCTGAGTTTAATGGAGAAAGGCAAAACAGTAAAGATATGTTCTCCATTAAATAAGGTTTGTGATCACTTGGAAACATCTAAAAAATAGTTAAATGAAAACTTAAGCAAGATTAAACAGTTGTGCATTCCCTGGGGTTTGGCAAAGGGGTGGTTAGTGTTTTACCTAACAGTAAGTTCAAGGTTGATTACTTTAGCAAAATGTCATGTTTTCCTTAAAACAGCATTTTACGTAAGTGAAAATTCTGGTCTGTAGTGTCACTTCCATGGTTTCTGTGTGGCCATTTCTACAATAAGGATAGAATTTCATTAAAGTAAGGCCTGAAGCATACACAGATGGATTTTATTTTTAAATAGGACTGTCTGTATAGATTATAAGAGGAAAGTTTTGTGAATATGGTATTTCAGGAGCACTAGGAAGCAATTAGGATCATCCATTTACTGAATTTTGGTGATCAGAAAGGCATTAGCTAGGATCAGGCTTTCTCATTCATCATACCCCTTTACTTGCAGATGAACAAGGTGATACGGTTTCTTGCTAATTCTCAGATATCATTATATAATATAATTGTGTTCTTGGGAGGCTGTGGAAGGCCATTTCCAATTACTATTGTATATAGGAAACATTGGTTTTAAAATAGTGAGGTTGTGTGTGACACAGCAAACGAAATGCAATAGGGTCATTTGTGTGTGCTGTACTGAGACCATGGTTATTTCTGTGTGCATGTGTATATGCAGCAGGAGGGAACAATTTTGTGTATTGAAAGCTTGAACTGCTCATGACAGTACGAAAGGCAATTGGCTTTTTAAGACAGAATTCTTGATGCCAAGATCACTGGGTTTGCACTACTAGCCAGATGACTTTGGAATTATGCCAAGAAACTAAAAGCAGTTGATAAACCCCAGAAAAATAGTAAATCAAAAGCTAGAAAGCTTTTGAAAATTTTAAGAAGCTGAGCTATACACAAGGATGATCATATAATTCTGAAAAAGAGCTTGATTACTTCACAAAGAGAGTTACGTGCCAGCATGCTAATGGTCAAACCCTAAGAGCTTTGCACTTTGCTTCTAATGAGTGCCCCAGAAGTTTGAATGTTTATATGAACATTATCTCTCCCTAAGATGTTGAGTTTAAAACCCTAACTCTGTTGGTTTTATGTGTGTGTATGTGTATCCTTTAACCTAGACTCTCTATTGGTGGGATTATTCACATGAATGAGTTTTTGCAGACTTGGTCCCAACTTTTATACAATGGATTATATTGACGCATTTGCTACATCATTGGTCAGAATGAGTTCAGCTGTGTTTATGTATATACTGCTGCATAAACTAGAACTCACTTTCACGTTATATTATATTGTCTAGTAAAGAACAGGGAATTTAATGGTGCACTGTTCTTCTGTACCAAACAAGCAATAGACAAATCTCAGATTCTCTTTTCCACTGCTTTGAACTTCATTGGTGAGCACTGTCTGTCTGATACTGAGTTGTTCTTCAGTTATTGCTTAAGAGACAGGACTCCCACATGGCACTAAGTTGCACGTTCTGGCAGCACAATCATTCTTGCTGAACTTTTTCGGGGAAAAGAGCATGAGAAACTTTCTATAGGCTTTATGTGCATCTTGAATATATGTTCTTAAACTCTTTCCCTTACAGTTTTACTAATACCCTTCAGTCTCATTTCTTGTGTTTGCACTGCTTGTAATAATACAACACATTCATAGCTTTGTTGCCTAGCCTTTCCTGTGCCCTTTCTTTACCCTATATTACTGTGAACTCTTACTTGGCAGAGTTTGAATAATTTCAAGAAAATTGGTAATCCCACTGATACCAAAAGGACTATTAGTATGCAGTTAGTATGCGCATACCCAAGTACCTAGCTGAGCTGTAGCTTACACATTCTGAAATATGGACATTCTTGCAAAATCCATTGATTTCAACCCACATCAGTTGAACTGTTCCAATTTTCAGTAATGAGATTTGTGACCAGGCTCCATAAGAAAGCAGGTTTAAGTTACCTGATACAATAGCTGATCTCAGAAAGTGCCTGAAAAAATGGTTGCACATTGGCAAATTAATGTTAATAAATAGCAATTCAGACCTGTAAACCATAGGAAATGCCACAGCAGTCATCACAGCTAGCATGCGAATGGCTTTTCATGACTGTGCACTTCTAATTTATCAGTTGTTCCCTGACATTGAAATCAGTTAAACAGATACGTGCTTTATTATTACATACAGAGAACTGCATTAAAAGAACGTCTTAAAGTTGCGAAGTTTGTTACTTCAAACTTCAAAGTTAAGAAATGATGCAATTAAGTTAGTAACATTAATTCATCTCCCTTGTGTATTGTGTATACTTAGAGTGATACAATGCTAACTACATTCTCAGAGCACTATTTCTTTCTGGGGGAGCAAACCTGATTTGGCATGTAAAATCAATTATTGTTCATTGAGAAGTTTTTTGTTTGTTTGTTTGTTTGTTTTGTTTTGCCTTTGTTGTTTAAGTTGTGATCTCAGGCCGTATTTCCTGTATACTATTCATATCCTGCTTTGAAAACAGTAATCGTTCTTACTGACCTTTTTCAGTAGTGTTCATTGTGCATCACAAATATGTATTATAGTATTTCCTTGAAATGATGAACTGCTTGTAATTTTAATATAGCAAGCTGTGGCCTAAATGCAACCAAATCCAAAGTTTCAACTGTTTTTCCTTGCCCGGTATGATATACTGTGATCAGACTATCTGCTTATATTTGCGGTAAAAAGAACATGTATAACCTGAAGTTTCTGGAACACATGAACAACTGAATTTGTCTCTTACTCCAAATTTCCATTCTCATTCCCTCTGTTTCCACCTTAGCTGCTTCCAAGCATGGTCTCACTGTGCTGTATTTCATGTAATTCCTTCTCTCAGTCTCTGTAGCAATCCATCTGTAATGTCCTATTTTCTTCACAGCAGCTGGCCTGGTCTTGCCATTTTTTCCACACCTTTCAAGGCATAAGAGGAGGTTACCAAGAACATACTGAGGTGCATAGTGACAAAACAGAGATAATGCTCAAATTGAAATGGGAGGATCTGCCTAGATATGAGGGGAAAAAAATCACTGCGACAATAGTTTAGTTTCGGGACAGAGGTCCAGAGTGGTTGTACTGTCTCCAGCTTTTGGAGGTTTTTAAGACCCAGTCAGGTGAAGTCTTGAGAAACTGGATCTGAGTTCTGGGTTGACCCTGCTTTGAGCAAGATATTGGACTAGAGACCCACCAAGGTCCCTTCCAACTTGAGTGATGCCATGCTTCTGTGAGAACATTACTGGAGCTCTGTGCTCTAGCTCTGTAAGTTGCTACTAAGTATGGGAGAATCAGTTCAGTACCTTTTCTTTTTTTTCCCTCTTTTTTCTTCTCCAGGTTTGGACTTACCCAATTTTAAGGCAGAATTTTTAGAAAGGTGGAATGGCTCCTCAAACTTTTTCCTTCAGGTACTTTCCCTCTTTGACTGTTCAAGCTTCCCTCCCTGCCACTATTTTTTATACCTTTGTCCTCAAGTTTGGTAGCACAAAAGTATTGAAAGGAATGAGTTGCCAAAATTTACTAGCCCTGGCAAAACATCCTGTATTTCCTTTGCCATGTTTTTGGAATGAGCTGTTGGCTGAAACTTTCAGAAAATAGTAATTATCTGGAAGCAAAAACAAAGGAGGGAAAATTGTATCCTAATCTGTTACGGTTGCTTAGAGTAAGGGCAAATGAAAACAGTGTGTTATAATTAGAATATGAACAGCTCCATCTCTGATAAAGCTGATTCAGGGATTCAGCTGTGATCTAAATCAATAAGAGATTCCTAGTAACGTGAAAGAGAAAATCTTTTTTAATCATAGAAGCTAAAGATGTGTTGTGCTAAACTCTCCCTGGAAAAATGTGCATGCGTGTGTATGACTATTTCTCTACGCTCCTGGGTATGCAGGTACCTACCTGGAGAGGCGTGAGGGGAAGCTTCCTCCCCTGGAAATGTAACATTATAAATGAAGCAAACTTAGTGTTTGAAATAAATATTTAGATATAGATATAAATATTTGAAACCAGATGTAATGTTAATTGTGAAGGCTTTATGCAACAGTGTCAAGGATTTTGACTTACTGTCCTATCTACTAATTTGAAAGATCTTATAATAATTAAGAAGAAATCTGGGATAACATGTTCCTTAATATTATGTTTGTAAGAGATTAATTAAACTAGTCATATTGTTTCAGAATTAGCTAGCAATTATCAAAATGCTAAATGAAGTGGAAAACCACTGAAAATGGTATTTTAAAAATTACGTATTTTGAGTATTTTTTTTCCCTAAATGGTGTTTCTTGGTGTATTTCTATTATCAGCAATATAAAATTAATTGAGTTAGGCCACACATTATTGACTACTATTCTTTTTTTTGCAACTATATGCTATAGCATATACCTTTTTCATGTCTCAGCTGTGTTTACATTTTCTCCTGAGCTCAGAATCAGTAGCAGTAACACTTTTGGTAGTATTATCATAACACTCTCATTCAGTAAAACTTCATCTGTTTGTACATAGATCAAAACTACTAGGTGACAAAGGAGAAAATCTTATGATTTTCTATAATTAGGATTTGGGTGTTAAATCTGATTTAAAATCTTGTTCCATGCTGGAGGAATCTGAACCTGTTGCTGTAGATGTGTTGGTTTTATAAGGAGGGGATTGCTTTTTGGCAGAAACTGAGAAACTGTGTAGATGAGTTGGAGAGCAGGGGAGTTGCTGAAAATGTCTTCACTGAATAAACATGTAAAATTCCAAGTGCCACAAACAGCTGATTCTGGGCTATTCTGTGAGGGAGAATAAAAAAAAAAAAAAATGGTTTTAAAGCTCACCATGAGTGGTGTGGATAAAGTAACATTATAATAATAAAAAAAAAAAGAGTCAAAATCAGGAGAGGTTACACAGCCAAAAGCCATTTTAATTGTGTAGCTTCATCTTAGTGCCTTTTAAAAATAAAATGTGTTTCTCTGTTGTCCTCTCTCTAGATCTCAGAGGCATTTCTTCATAGTAGCTCTGTATTTAGGCAGCTACCTCATCATTATTCATCTAAGTCATCAAAATTTTAAAAAGGACTAAAAACCCTGATGTGTTATAAATAAAATATGGGAAGGAGGACAGTGATAGAATAAGAGTTTTATATATTTGAGCCACCAGATAGCCCTCACATGATATTTGCAATATTTTCTTCTTGTTTACATACTGTGAGTAGAGAATAAAATGGAATATGATCAATAGTTAGAACTGAAATTATGTAGATGTTGTGTGGCAGAATATATATACTCATTCTTCATTCAAAATTCACGCATTTTGTATTTCCTTCACCGTAATTGCCTCTGTTCCATGGCTTTCCATAGCTGTAAATTAACTCTGTCATAATTACTCACCTTTTTTTTGTTTTCTTCCCCCCTCAAATGCTAGAATCCTTACTGTAAATTGTAATTCTGTTACTTCCAGCATTGATATTGTGATGTGTCCACTAAGCACAATATCTGACGACACACATACCACTTTTTGGAATGGTTTGCTTGTGCACTCCCCCACTTTTATTGGTATGGCTGATTTCTCTTGGCTCTGAGCCTCGTTTGGTTTAATTTTTGTTTATTCTGTACAGGATTCCAGACTGTGCTTTGAGATGGGCACTGTATAAATTAATAAACAAATTCAATATATGCTTGCTTTTAGTGGGTTGCTTGGCACATCTGTTTTTCAGAGGTTTCTAAATCTTCATGGTCTGCATAAGATATCTCTAGTTACATAGGATTAGGGAGAGTATCATATTTTTGACATGTACAGGGTTTCCCATTAAAAAGTCATCATTTACTAACAGTTACAGTGCTCTGGCATATTGGATACTGCAGTACATCTCAATAGTTGGAATGTAGAATAATGGTTGTATTTAAAGCACTATGGTAAGTTTCTTTTTTAATGCTGAAAACTATTGTTTTGTACTTGGAACGTTTTTAAGGGTCCTCTACATTTCTTTTATAATTTCTGTATAAAAATATATATGTTACATCCTATTGAAAAGACTGTATTCCTTCAGTATTGCAAGAGTTTTCACAGGCATAACTGCACAGAACAGTGTTCAACATATGGATTGCTGCCAGTTGTACTGCTTTGGCATAAACAAAAGTAGATTCCTAATGGAAAAAGCAGGGGCATTTCCCATATTAAAAAATAAATAAATAAATAAATAAATTTATTTTCTATGATTATTTATGTCAGGGTAGCAAAGAGCCATTTAAAAAAATACTCAGCAAATGTTATGGCACCTGATTAATTCATGCATAGCTCTGAAATTAGAAGACTGCCTCTGCACCAGCCAGCAGTTAGAAAATAATGTCAGATCTTGGTTCTAAAGGATAGCAGGGAGATTTGGAGATGTGTAGTACAAGTAAAAGTATTATATGCGATATTGAAGTTGAAGAAGACATTTGTGAGGAAAGTGGGAAAAGAACAACAACAACAACAAATACCCAATACCTTTGTTGAGGTGTTCACAGATTTCTCTACCCATCATGAAGTCTACTTCATAAATTGCACTTCTCACTGAGCACAACATTTTTCCAGTTATCTAAACTGAATGAATAAGGTTTATTTGTGAATTGTCGGTCATAATTTTGTTGGAGTAGTTGAAGAGAAGGTGGAAAGAAGTGGAGGCAGCAGGGATATCATTCCATGATATCTTCACAAATACATTCATAAGCAGTGTTCTCTACAAACTGTAACTTCTGAGATCCAAGTCTTCTAGTGCTCTAGACCTCTGCCTGGATAAAAGATTAATTTGCCTGTATATGGCCCATGTAGACGCCAACAAATACCCACCACACCTTTCAAGTTCCCAATTCTGTGTACTCTAAACAGATGAGAGCCCTGGGTATCTCCTGTTCATTTTTGATGTCCTTGAAAAACCTTATTGCCTTTAGCATGGAAAGCCTAAAACAAGGAAAAAATATTAACAGGGCTTGTCCAAGGACTATTAGAGAGAGGGCTGTGAACTGTGAGCTAGATTCACTTTATGTACACGTTGTCCTGGTGCCAGCTCCAAAACTGTACAAAGCACTGCAGCATTGAAGGACACTGCTAAGACCTTTGAAAAGGTCCCCCATCTCTCATATGATCTCTTGGCTATCTCGTGGTTAAAGGGAATGCTGTAGTGGGAGCAGTGCCACTATTTTGCTGATATTTCTTTATGATATAATTATTATTATTATTTTTTACAAATGAAGGTCTGGGTGTATCAATACATTGTCCTTACAGAGAGCTGCTAGTGTTTCTGAGAAAAGACCTTACAGAGAACACATAAATAAAAAGATGTGTAGGATAAGTTCCTAAAACATGGACTTAATAAAAAATAGAAGTAGTTTAAAAAGTGTGATAAAATACAGTAAAGCAATGTAGCTTTAATTAGAAAAACAAAACACCCAAAATAAATAATAATAATTAATAATAATAATAATAAACACACACACACACACACAAAAAGCTCTTTGTTTACAGAGAGAATACATGAAAATATTTATTTATTTATAAAGCTATTTGAAATTCCACTTCTGGAGGTAACCTAATAAATGGCCACTGGGGCACTCAGAAATAAGAAACATGATGATACAAGGGAAGAAAAAGGACAAGAACGGGAGCAGAATTAAAATGGTGCAGGCAAGCAGCTCTTTGAGTGGCAATATCTCCCATTTCTTTCCTAAGCACATCCACACTTAGTTTCCAAGAAAGCAGGAAGGACATGCGGGCAAATTGCCAACCAGATGGTGCAATTGAATACGAAGAATGCATTCAGAAGGGCAGTAAAACACAGAATAAAAAAATCCTATCATTTGCTTTCCTGGTACAATACAGGCCAAAACTTACACAGAAAGAATAAATGCTAACTATGTACTCCTGCCTTCTGGTCATCTCTGTGACTTAGTTTCAGAAAGACTTCTGTTTTTCAGTTCTCATGTGATACCTCCTAAACTAAAGTAATTTCTTGGAGTTTCCATTATATGTTTCTTTACAGGTTTTATAATCCTGCTGTATTGTCGCTCAAATATGTTTCTGCAGAGATATTAATCCTGCTCTCAGTTAAATTATTTAAGACCACTTTGAGGGCTACTTTGAAGACTTCTGGAGTTGCTCCTCCTCTTATATAGCATGAAGTAAATAAAACAGTACTTGCTATCTGAACGTTCACATAATCAATAGATAGGGGCTGTCAGCAAAATTAGGGTCAGCTCAAGGAATTATATTGTTTTTCATATCCTGTATTATTTCCAATTTATTATTCAAACTACATGGTGTTTGCATTTTGTCTTAGGTTCAACTCTTTTACTTATTGCAATCTGTATTTATTTCTGCCATACTTTCTCTCTTTTTAAACAAAGGTTCAGTGTTTAGAGGGTGTGTATGTATAGAAATACACATCCTCACCACTCTGACTTGATTTTACATTTCATAAAATACATTTAGAAACGTACATTTTTAGCAGCAATAGTTTGTAACTTTTTAAATTTTTGCCTATGAGTGGCATAGTTTTGGTTGTGTGATTGCATGTAACAATTACCTTATCTCAATAAATAATCAAAGCTTGACAAATCTAGTTGTAATTAAAGAGATGGAGCCATATTCTGGCAAAATTTAGGAATTATCCATCCGTCTTGAAAATTGTCAGCCTTTTTGTTTTTTATTTTTTGTCTATATCTTAATATTATATAAAGATATAGATAGGTATGAATATCGGTATATTGTTTACGGTTAATTCCTCTGAAGATGTTCCAAATGGGATATGGTGACAGCATAGTACAGTGTTACCTTCATGAGTCTTTTAAAGACCTGCCACTTTTTTTCTCTGCCCAGTCTTAGCTGGTCTTTGTGTTGCAGTTGACAAGCAAGTTCTTGTGGACTACAAATAAATCCAAAAAGAGAAAAAAAAAAAAAAGGCACAAAGAAGAAAGGTTGTAATTCATTGAAAAAAAATATTTGTTATGAATTAGTAAAGCACTTAATTTTTTATCATTTTGTAGTTTGAGTTATGAAAATCCATGTTGCCTTTTTGTTGTTGTTTTGTTTTGGTGAATTCTAAATCACTTTAGTTTGCAGGTATTTTTCATTAGCACCTAAAACCTGCTCTTGATTGTGAAGATCAAAATGTTCGTTCTTTCCTTCTTGGAAATCCCTTCAAGGTATAGAGATTTTACTGATGATTTTGACATTGATTGTCATAGAACAAGCTCTGTTGTATTCAGATTATGTTCTCAGTAACACATGTGTAACCTTATTTCTCTCCCAGGGTGTTTGAAGAAGCATATTTAAGATCTTACCTCTGATAGCAGGTTAAGCAAATATAGACAATGCTGTAGTTCAGCCTGCGGAGCTGTACTAGTGATGGAGACATATAGAAAAAAAAAAAGGTAACTGTCAGGGTGTTTGTGAAATTTTCATTGCTTCTGGTGTTTTTGCCTGCATCTTGAAGACTCTGGTACCCAGTAAAGTGAAATGGAAATGTAGAATGGCAGTTTCCAGTCAGTTTCAGAATTCCATGAATCTTTTAAGTTAAGTTAAATCAGCCATTGCTTGAGATTTTGTTTAAGTGATCAGAGAAGGACTTATTTTAATTAAATCAGTTTCTGTCTCCAGGTACTGATAGAAGTTTTATTGACTAAGAAGATTTAGTTGGGCAGCCTGGCATCATAGGCTCACAGTCTATCTAAGCACTATATTTAGTAATTTAGAATTAAGCCACTATTGTATATGCTTTCCTCTCTCTTTTTTTTTTCTTAGCTCCTACTCCTCTCTTTATTTACCTCTGCTCTTCTTCCTTACATGTATCTTTTCCCTTTCCTTCCTTGTTTGGCTTCCAGAAGAAAAAAACAAAACAAACAAAACAGAAAAAAAAAAAAAATTATCACTACTGCAGTATCTTGCTGTGAACATGTGCCAAAAATTTTTCTCTTTGCCTATGGCTGAAAGGGCCAAGTGCTTCTAGCCACAGTTTCACAAGGTAAGAACAATGTTGACTCTTGCCAAGATTTTCCAGGAGAGACAAATACTTATGAGTTACTATTTCTTGGCTACAAAAAATGCAGAATGAACGAGCTGGCAACTCATGTATGGACAAACAGAAAAATTTGGTGTTGTGCTTCATGTGGCACTGCTATAATGTCTAGAAAGACAAGCTGGACAGGTTGAGTATCACAAATATCAAGCAGTATCTTGTAATAGGACCTGAAGTGTCCCAAACATCATGGCTTTCTCTTATGTGTTGACTTCATGAGTGTTGGTTGTTGTTATGGAGATCTGACACCATACTTCTAAAACGCCTGAAGCTGAGCAATTCCCAGTGACATTGACTTCGATTGAATTTGTTAGCTAGTGCCCAGCAGTAGTCAGAAAAACCACCAAGCCGAGTTAGAAATTATGAGGAAAGAAATAGAAAAAATATGACTCTGTGTCTGAGTAGAGCCCTGGTAAACTCTGCATCTTCGGTGCTGTGAGTGATTCTAATGCTCCCGTATCAGAGCATAGGAAGAGTGTTAAAGGTGATGACTTATGGAACAGCTTCCAC
>NC_066373.1:21290974-21323474 GCF_013377495.2 Cygnus atratus | reverse complement strand
TATAAGGCATGGCAAAGACATTGAGTTAGAATGTGATTTTTCAAAAAGCAAACTGAAGAAACAATGCACATTTTTTATAATTATTTGGTGCTGCCTCTTATTCCTGTGGTTTCTTTAAAAACTTCTGGAACGCATTCATTTTCCTTATCGTTGAGTCATGCAAGAACTTTTCTTAAATACAAAAAAATCTAAGTCTAATCTGAGCTAACAGAAATCATGCACCCACTTTCTTCAGAAACTTCATCCAAGTGAAATAGGCAATGTTTACACTGCCTTTTTCTGTGCTTTTTAGTGACTGAGGAATGCTTTACAAAATGAGGTGCAGTAAATAAATAATCAACATGCACACAAAGCCATTTATTAATGACTTCTGCATTTGTGACTCCCTGGAACTTGTTGGAAAATTGACTCCATTACAGTATGTTGGCATCATGCACTTATAAACCTGGACAATTTCTAATAATAAGTGGTAGCATGGGGATGATCCCAAATGTATTATTTCTTCAATAAAATTATAGTCAAATCATTATATTCCTCCTATAAAATTCCCAGAATGCTGAAAGTGTTTAGGAACATTGCCTTTATGTTTCATTTCCTGTAAAGTGTCCATTCTTGTTTTGTCCAGCCCCTATTAAGTTAACCTGAAAAAGGTTGAGTCCTTTTGTTTCAATGATTTGTGATGTGATGTTGCTGCTCATATTTCACTTAGTGTTGTTTAAATTGCCAATCACAGATCTTGCATTCTATCTGCTGTCAGCTCGGTTTGGATTATCACCTCGGATGTGGGGTTCAGCGTGTTCACTTTGTGGTGAGCACTTCCACGTTCCATTTTATAAAATCACATTTTTCTAATGAGAATGCAAATGAAAGAAAAGCAGTGTGAAGTGGCTATAGCTGAGTTGCTTGTCAAAAATATTTTACTTTAGGAAGAAAAAAAAAATCGCTTGCTCAACAGAGTAATGCACTGCATGTACTAGATGGACTCCTCCTCAGAGTTGTGGCACATGGCCAAATATGAAGGCAGCACATCTTCATTGTTGCTGGTTTTCATTTCTACTGCTTAAACAACTCATGCAGGTTTTGACAGTTTTTTTAAAAATATGTTTGCATAAACCACTTTATTGCAGTAGTATGTATTGAACAGAAAATATGCGTTAAGTTATGAAAAGATTTTTTTAAGACCATACGTGTTTTTTCTTCTTAGCAAAACAGAAATAATGTTTCTAAAGAAAACTTTAAAAGTTACTTTATTATAAAATATGAATCAAAACACAAAGAAAAGAGTCATTATCTCGTAAAGACTATTTGGGAAGTCAGCTGAGTGCTTTCAGTGGTATGCAGTGTTGACTATGTGCAGAGAGATCATGACTAGAAGATGAAATTACCCCTACTGAATGGTACTAGAGATCTGTACAAAAATAACCTTTAATTAGATTTAAATATGACATGTATTCACTTTGCTGACTTTGGCTTTTATTGATTCTTTATAATGGGTTAAAAGTATAGGGTGAGGTCTCAAATCACCTTAGGTAAGGCTTTATGACTGCCTCAGGTCTCATCATTAATATTCTTACAGCTATTTACCTCTGTCAGTAATGAAAAAGCTAATAGGTCAGCAAATCTGACTGTGTACTGATCTCTCAGGATAATTTTCATTCAGTCTTCATCTGAAGCTGACTTTTGCGTGTGGCCTAAGTGATCTGAGTGTCTCTGCATGTAGAATAGCTGTCAGATATGCAACGAGGTAATCAGAAAATTAAAGTTGTGTGTGAAACAAAAACCATATTTTTTTTGTATTAATACAAGTATTGTGTGCACTACAGCATCCCTCATAGAACAACTGTGTAAAGTAAAAGAGATGTGGTGCTGTAATGTTAATGGTTACAGGACAGATTTTCAGCATAGTCCATCATCCACAGCTGGAACTAGGTTCTAAAACAGCAGAATTTCTACCTGTGCTCAGATACTGTTTGTCAAAACACATGCAGATTCCCAGAGGACGTCTGCATTTTGGGTGCTACAGTTGTGTAGAAATACAGCCATAAATGTCACAGTAAGAGGAGATGGACATCAAGCACTTTAGTAAATTCTGGTTCTGGTGAGCAGAAGAGTTGGATATTTTTTAACTTAATTATATGTACTAAGTACCTGAATATTTGACCAGAGAGCTTTTGAAAATCCTGCTTTAAAATATTTCCAGTTCAGGAGTGATCAGCCAATACAAATTTCAATTTCAATTTTAATTAAGATTTATTTGCTATATACAGTATTAGCTTGCAACACTTTTTTTTTTTTAATGTTATCTTTATAGAATTGACTTATTTGGAAACTTAACACAAGCGTTCAAGCCCACAGAAAATATGGTGATGTGTTTCTGTTTAAAATATGTTTAAAAAAGTAATTCTCTGTAAAATGTTTTAGCTGTACTACCTTAGAAATAGTTTTGGATGTTTTAGATAAGAACCCCTTTGATCCCTGACCCTGAAATATAGCTATAAAAATGCTTATAAGGATACTACTTCATTGCTATTCAGGATTTTAGCCATCCAGTTCCCACATGACCTGATTACCACTTTGAAAACATCTGGGTTGAATAGCGACAGGAAAAACAACTCGGTGCTGGTGTATGAGGTAGCCCTGGTCCTGCATATCAGCTGCCACAGCGTGCCTGTTGACTTCAGCAAGCATTTTTGTTGTGGCAAGGACCTGGAACATGAATATTTTATCTGTAAACGAACATTGGAAAAAAGTTAAGGAAAAGTTACTCTGGAGAGGTGGTGTGACCAGGAGTCACCTGCTTCTGCAGAAATGGAATATGAATCCAGTCTTCTCTCTAGCAGTTCCAGATGGATTAAGAAATAATCCCCACATTTTGTGTATCTCAGGTGCAGAATGAGACTTCCAGGAAATCAGCTGAAGATTTCCAGAGGAAAGAAAACTAAGCTAAGAAAGAAACAAATGAACAAATTAAAAATAAACAAGCAGAAAAAAAAAACACACAAAAAAAACCAAAACACGTTGCATCAGAGGTAACAGCCGAGTGGTGTGAAAACTTTAGAGAGTCTCTTCCAGTAAGCGAATCTGAACACAAACCCTTTGCTTGTTCTGACAGCTGGTACATTTTTAAGTGAATCTTGTGGGGTACTGGTATGTGATGCTCACTGCCCAGTGAGGTGGTCTGTTGTGCCTAATGTTGATCAAACACTTTGCAGTAGAGAAAATGAAAAGCAGAATTGAAGAGAATGGGAAAGTATCACAGCAGCAAAAACAGATTTAAATTACCATACAGGCACCAGTATAGCTTTCATTTGAAAGCATGTACGCCTCTGGGCGGGTGCATGAAAGGTGCAGAAAACTCAGTAGAAATTTTCTGGGGGAGAGCATGAGTGTAAAGCTTGTAGGAGACAATGGGAGGTGAGGATATATCCCCCCAAAAGGAGAAATAACCACCAATTAGACAGTAACCCAAGAGTGTCCCTAGTAAAGTGACAGGTAGAAGTAAGCACTGACAGAAATGTGCCTCTCTGGTAACGAGAAGTGCTGAGACATACTAGCTTGAGCCTTAGGAGTTTCAGTTTAGGGCTTGATCCAAAGCTCATTCTCATCGGTGAGAAGTTTATTTAACAATGTGTAAAGTTCTGTGAGAAAAACAGACCTCTTCCTTACTTCTCCCTACCAGGAGACACCCATAGTTCCCTTCTAGATTTTTTTCCTGATTTTTTAATTTTTCGGTCTAAAGCCCCTCATGGCTGACTTGGATGTCTCTCTGCCTTCAGCTGTGAGTCGATGAGCAAGGTGCATGTGAAGCCACAAGACTGGAAGCATGAGGGTGAAAATGCAGGGAAAGAAGCCTGTTTTTTCCATAAATCCCTAATTGTTTTGTGAGAGTCTAAGCTCCCAAAGGTAAAAGGAGCTTCATTTTAACTAAAATACCTCCTTTTTCTTTTTAAGTAAAAATGATTATAGCTGAGCATTGAAGAAAAACACCAAACATTTTGAGACTCAATATCATTCAAATCAGCAACACTGGGAGGAGTGTCTGAAAGATGATTTGAGTTTCAAGGACGTAAATGTACTTCATTGCTCTGATTTAGTCACCTTTGGTCATTCAGGATGTAAGCGGGAACTGATCTCATTTAGGAAATCATTGAAAGGAGATGAGTCTGAGGACTTCATTCTATCTTGACAAACCATGGTTAATAAAGGAAGGCAATTATTATGTTTTCTGGGATGTACCCTCATCTGAGGCATTGTTAATAAACATTAAAGGGCTAGTGCCTCAAAGATGCTTAAGCACCTATCTCCCATTGATTTCAATAAAATGAGGCATCTAAGTGCCTTTAAAAATCTGACCTTAAGTGTCATCAGGAAAAAGTGAAGTGAAAAATAAGCAGGTTCTAAAAGAATAACAAGGGACTGCAGGCATATGATTCTGGTGTGTGCTTGGTTATTCCATTTTATATGTATGTGACTTCTGCACATTAAAAAACAAATAAAGCTACAAACAAATTATCCCCACCTACGCTGCATAAAGCATCAAATTGCTATCCCTTCTCTCTAGTCCATCTCACAGACATCTTTTGCCAAACATGCTGAATGGGTTGAGATAAAAAATAAGAAAACAACAAAGCCGACTATATCCCCTCTGCTCCCTTCAGCCTCTCTGACACAGTCCCCCTCCCAGTGCCAGGCTTACCCCTCCTTTTCCCTTCCCCAATGTGCTTGGTGAGCTGGAGGGGCTTGTTCACCTGACTCTGCTTGACAAGCAAACAGTTGGTCACAGCCCTAATTACAGATGCTTTTGTTACTCAAACATATTCCCTCAGTTAGAGGAAAATGCCTCGCTCTCAAGATTAGCCTTATCGAGAAGGTACAGTATGTATGTCATAGTCCCAATGTGATAGATAGATAGACAGTAGCATACAGATGTTAACATATTTTTCTTTTCTTTTTGAGAAAAATCCTAGACTAGAAAATATCTTGTTGGCTTGTCGCTATCTTGTCAGGTTTGTTGCATTTTAATACAAAACAGAAAGTTAGAGGAAAGGACCTTGCCTTGCTGTTTGTTTCTTTCATGGTTAAGCCAACTACCCTGCTTACATATTTCTCGATAAATATTGCTCAGCTACTTCTCTCTGGGATAAAGTAAATGAAAACAAACCCTCCACAGATAACAATAATTCCCAAAGAAGAGATTTTCAAATGTAAAAGCTAAACTAAAATTTAAATCTATTTTCCTAGCTTTCCGACCTAGATTCCCTGTCTTACTCTCAGTGCATTTGTCCTTTTAAAGGAACCAATATGTTTGTATAACTGATGTGAAACAAGCTTGACTCCAAAAAGATTTAACTTAATATCTGGCTAAGCATTCAGAGGGTAGTCCATCTGTAGAATGTACATTAAGGACTCTGGCTGGAGCACAGCTAGTCATGTATGATATCAGGCACACAAATGTGACGTGATGCCCATATACTCTTGAGCATAATTCAAAGTGCCATGAAGCTCTATGGGTAGAGAAGCTATAAACACAGTTGTCACAAATGAGAAGGAGTACAGGGTTACATTCAGACTAAAGAATGAAGAAACATTAGAACCAGCCATCACATCTTAATGAAATTGTTAATTAGGATATTATGGAATGCATAGCTAAAAGATAATATCTGTCCAGTAACCTTGCAGCATGCTTTCAATTAACTATTTATTTATGAGGCAGACTCAAAAGAGGTGAAGAAAGCCCCTTGTAAATATACAAAGATAATCAAAATGACATTGTTGTTTTTTCCCCCCAGTGGATTTTTTTAAATCTTTTTTTTTTCTTTCTAAACAGACCAGCGCAGAACATGTGATTATCTACTGTTTATAGGAATAAGTACACATTTAATCTACATAATCATCAGTCTTTCTTTATGTAAAAATGATTAGTAAATAGGGTTTTTAAGCAACTGTTTAGATTAGACATTGGGATCATAGATTGACTTATTTCTAAAACACTTGATTTTATCACTCTGCCTAATGATTTGTCCCATGATTTATTGGCTAATATGATGAATCATGTTAGATTTATTGTTTATTCTATAAATAGTGCAACAAATCATTAAACAGTGATAAAACCCAGCAGTTTCACAAGAAAGTCTACCTATGTTTTCTTCATGTACAATGTGCTTGTATTTTTCAATAATTTGATCATTCTATCTGTTTTCAGTTTTATACTATCAGGTGAATAGGCATCTCTGTTTAAATTAAATAGGTTTGCAAAATAAAGGTGAAGTCGTAATCATATACTCCAGCTATATTTACTTTATACAGAAAAATGAAGCCTAATGTCTGATGGATGGTAAATCTGGGAATTTATTCATGATAATAAATGTAATATTCTGTGTTAGAAATTTTAAGTATAATGTCAGGTTTTCATATTTTAGCATATCAGTTATGTTTTTCTTGCTGTGGTTTCATGCTGTAGATGACAAAAATGTTGCTTCTATCCTTTTTAGAGGTCTGAGCCCATCTCATTTAGTAGCTTGGCAGAAAGGCTACTGTGTGGGAGATCAGTGAAGTGAATATATGAAATTTGGCATTCAGATAATGGGAGTGGTCTTTTTTTTTTTTTTTTTTTCTTGAGACATAATGGCTTCTCTTGTTGCAGCTATAGCAAAGTCTGCCTCTGTACATTAGGGATGAAAGCACAGAAAATAGAAGTAATATTCTTGAAAATTCCCTGAGGTCATCAGTGGGTTAGGATAGACGCGGTTATGATGATATTATATTCTGCAGTAGTAGATTTGCAGTATTGTAAATTGAATTATTTGGACTGTAATAGTCAACCTTTATTGCTAACTGGGCCATTTACCTTCTTTTGCTCTCAAGGTAGTGCCACACCCTGTTGTCCTTCACCTGGTGCTGAAAAGCTTATTGTGCATTCATTAGATCCATCATTTTCACGCACAGTACCCTCAGCAATATATGGTAATATAGGGCATGCTCAGGACAGCTGCTCAGCACTTTCAAAATCCAGTAAATTCTGGAAACACCAAACTTACTTTGTTTGTCCTGATACAAAGTACTGAGATGGTGATATATAACTATGCTATACACACACAGCAGATTTGCACGACACATGCCACTTGAGTACTACCAGTGCACAGACCATTAGTTACGCACAAGCAAAGGGCTGTGACGCAAGAGGTGACAGAGAAAAACATCATCTGAGAGAGCAGTGCCACTACCAGTTGTCCTGGTACTTCTGTTGTCCCAAACAAAAACAGTCAAAGAGACTGGGATATTGGCCAAATTCAATTTCCTACCTGGAGAGCTGCACCGTGCCTGGGACTGTAGCTGGCTGCCTTTGTTACACTTTTGCTCTTTTTTGGTACATCACAAGGACTTTGTCTGCTTAAGAGAGGAGAAAAGAGCATGAACAAGACAAAGCAAAGGATCAAAATGTTAGCCTTTTAATGAGTCCAGCTGTTCTTTTCTTACCATTACCTTCACTGTATTGTTTACCCAACTCAATTGTTTTGCTCAATAGAAAACTGTAAGGAGTTTTGTTATTGGTGTCTTTTACCTTTGTCGTAGACCCTGTGCAGCCTGGGCTCTCAGACTTGCCTTCCTATGCTGGCTGTTGTTTGGCTGTTCACTTAGTCTTTAAGAGCCTGAATCTCCGCTGATCCAGAAAGCTTCATATCAAGCAGAAGTCCTGCTCCTTGCCATTGCGATTATAGAGATATGTGAAGCAGGTATCCACATATGGCATGGCCTAACAAAGTAAATGTGCCTTGTCTGTTAACTAAATGAGCATGTCCCTTCAGCGCCCTGCTACCAATTCTTTCCCTCTTATTTTCAGAGGGAAACCAACACAGCACATAAGGCCTACTGTGCAGAATAAGACATCCTTTCTGTGTTTTGGATGCTTGTTTTATTCTAGAAAAGCACTGAGCACAGCTCAACAGCTTACCAGTCTTGGGCAACAGTAGAATGTTAAAAATGTGAGGAAATACTGCATGAGTCCTTTCTGTTTTACTCCAGCCTAGCCACGTCTGGCCTCTTGTAACTAGCTGATAATTCACTTCATGAAAAGGGGAAGAAGGGAGACTTTGGAGGCTGGAGAGCAGAGCATAAGGAAAAACTGACAACATTTGTGGATCAGAATCTGGAAAAAATGAAGTTAATTGAAAGGTAGGCAGTAAATGAGATGGCTATTTAGGACAGTGATTCTGGTGTGTCTGATTATTAAATCCAGGAAGATAGTCCTAATGACAGAAGTCAGCAAAGAAAATGTGTTTTTGTGTGCATGTGTTACTGTGTGTGTATGAGTATTGCAAAGTTGTCCTTTGGTGCACCACTCTTCCTTGTACTAACACACTTTGCGTTGGTAGAGAAAAGCAAAGCTCTTTTAAGTCTCCATTGTAATCCCATGCAGTGTTACCACTAATTTCCCTCCAGACAAGCCTTTATAGTCCTCAGTGTATTTCCAGAGAAATATTTATGTTTTCCTTAGAGGAATCTCTTGGGGAAGTTTCCCAGGAATTGCTCTAGACTGGCAGATAGAACTTGCATGGAAGAGGAGAAAAACAGAATGAAAATGCTGAATTAAAGGAAAGCGGATTTAAAAGAATAAAAAAGACAGGAACAGGGAAGTGGTTTCTTACACTGGACCAAACAGCTAGAAAGACCCTACTTTACAGATCCTAACATGGGCTTATCTCAAACTTGGTTAAAGGTTATTGCACGAAAGTTTTAAAATCTAGGAAAGAGATATTCCTAGAATGAGTGTGTCAATCTGTGACATTTTTAATCTCGCTATGTAAATAAATGTCTTCAGAAAAATAAGATTGTATTGCTTTGAGACATTTGCCATAAACTTTTTAAATTTGATTTTGATTTATAGCTATATCCCTTGCATTAGAACTTTTTCAAAAGTTTTAGGGTAAGTAATTACTCACTCCCTCTGGGTGACTCAAAATTTTTGTACTTGCAAGGATCTGTTACTCTTGTATAAAAATATTTGCAAGTTATATTTTATAATTTCATTCTGCCTTTATGTTTCATAGCATTTGTTCATGTTTCGTGTTGTACTGTCTAACTCTGCAGTGTCACTGACTGATGCAATAAGTGCAGTAAATTTTGCTTCTGAATTTTAGGAACGGATTTGTCAATCAATATCATTCACTGGAGTACCTTAGTAACTGTCTCTAATTTCTTAGCTTTTCCTTCCTTTCATTTCTTTCTCTTTTACTTAATAATTTAGAACTGAAAGTCCTCTAACAGCTACCTGTCAATATGAAGTTTGGTGTTCATCAATTGAAGGATGAGTGTCTGTTTGCATCCCACAATGAACACAGCCCTAGTTTGGCAACAGTGATTGTCAGTAGACTGCAATGATTAAGTTTTGCTCTTACCCCATTAATAGGCAGTGAAAATGGCAAAAAAAATAGAACAAGCTACATCTTCAACAGGTACCAGACAGATCAAATTCATTTTGTGGGAGAGGACTAGATTGTATAAACACATTTACACATGCCAGATACAAATACAGGACATTATTCCCCCTTATTAACAGTAGATTCTGCTAGTGTCAAGAAGAGGCTTACAGAAAGATGTAAAGTATCATCGTCAAATAGTGACTAATGGTTTAGTAAACATCATTATTATTTCATATACAGCATAACCTGATAGAAAAAAAACTGTAAACTTTAAAGCTACAGTTCTGTGCTCTGTATTTCGCCTTGTTTGTTGTCCTTTGAACTTCCTTATCAGCTTTTAACATCAATCAGCAAATTCATCCTTTTCCAGATGAATAATGATCTCCCACTGATTGGCATGTCTGTCTGAAGAACAAGAAATGTGATGAAGCTGACCCTGTGGCACCTCTTTTCTCTAGAGCACATATCATGGATATTCAGGGTAAATACCTAGAGCAGGAAAATTAAAATGGTATCACAATTAACCTGATTTTTCCCTGCGTGTAACCCTACCAGTTCTGTCCTAAGACAGGAGTTTGAGATTTTGGATATCCACCTACTATGTAATAAGACCCTTCTAGACCCTGGCCACCTCTAGCTGCATGTGCAGCAGCTCTGTGTGTTAGGCTTTTAATTCAGAAAGATGCTCCTTTTTTTTTCTGTACAGCCAAAATTACCGGCTTGCCATCACAGTGAAGATAATAAGAACTGACTGTTCTAAATTGGACTTGTATTCTTAGTGCTTTTTTGGCAATGTCATTCCCATCCCTCAGAAACAGCCCACATTATGTTCCTGGTTACTCAACATCAGCATCGGGGTAGATGTGTCCCAAGTGCGATGTCCTCCCAAACATCTACAGCAATGCAATGATGAATGCTGCTGTTAGTCAGCTGTCTGGAACCTCTCTCTCCCCAATAGTTCCTGTGCTCTGATCCCACAGTAGGTGGCTGGATGCATCCCTGCTTCTTCCTGCAGATGGAAGATCTTGCTCGCATGCAAACCCTGCTCCCTGTGCAGCTTGGCTGACAGCATCCCTTGAAGATAAAACAAGCCTGTTTTCCTCCATCAAACTGGAAAATACCATTGCAACATGGCAGCCCTGAGGTTCCTTCAGCACCATTATCCAGTAGCTTGTTAGAAGTCCTCATTTGTAATACAGTAGCCTTCTGTTGGCCACTGGTGTATCAGCTGTAGTTATACTTCTCCATCTTCTAAAAGCTTTCCAAAGTCAACTTCCTCTCTGCCTCAGGCTGTAGTAGAGTTTTTTGTTGTCTATAGATATAAGCCCAAAAGACTGCTCTCTGAAGCTTTGTTTAGACCATAAACCAACATTTTAACTCTGTCTGGTCACCAGAGGACCAGCAGTCAGAATGCGACCTGCCTGGTCCAATCACTCCTCCACATGATATCCAGAGTGGTAGTTTCATTCTGTTAACTTGTGGTTTGAGCTCTCTCTCTCTTTTTCCTTTCTTTTCTTTTCTTTTTTTTTTCCTCCATAAAAGTAGAAACAGCTATTTAATAAATATCCAAGTGGGTTCTAGCTTTAAGGATGATGTTCGTTTAACATGGCTTATGCTATATTATTCTTGCTTAACTTTGAGCTTTTGATTTAGCAGTGGTATTCCACGGGGGATATTGTTGGTTTCCAAATCTTTTGTCAGAGTAATTGAGCATAACATCTTTGCAGGTTTCTGTTTCAAAAGATGCATTATCTTTTCTTGTACATTTGTTCTATCAGAGCTATTCAAAACTTTTAGCTTTACAGATTCTGTGAAAGAATTTGAGGTTTAGGGCTGATAATTTATGTTTCTGCTGAATTTGCGACTCTGCATGTGATGATTAATACACTCCTCTCCATAAATAAGTAAGAAAAGATGATATCTGTAAATTGGTAACAAAACAGAAGAATTTCATTAAATTCAGTATTTTGCAAGAGACTTCCATCTTGCTAATTCTTTATAAATTAAACCTCATCCATGTCTGCCTGGCTGAAGAATGAATGTCACATATAAGGTATCTCCTTCAAATATTTTCTTGAAAGTAATCTATATGATTTACAACATATTGCAATTAACATTGACCTTTTGTCTACTTCAAAAGAATGTGAGAAACAGTTCTTCTGACATCAAAGAGATTTTCTAAATTTCCAAAAATATTCCTGATGAAAGCTGTTCTGACTAGGAAAAATGTCACCTTCATTTGAAAGTTACAGCACGCTTGATGGACTGTCTGCCTCTTTCCTAACCTTACTTCCTGCACAATACTGGATTTAGAAAGAAATTTTTTTTTTTTTTACCTATTAGTGCTTTTACCAACAGTTACCTATGAAAATGTTTGTGGAAAGCAGAGGACTGTGAGTAGGATCAAATTGTTTAACATAGTAGAACATGGAGTCCTGCTTCTCTTTATTTGTTCACTCCTTTCACTTCACTACTTTGGTCCCTTTCTAAGGGTTGGGAAGGCTCGTCCTGCTGCGATGAGCCCAGCTGAAATGGTGTCCCTCTGGGCACTTGCTGGAGCAGGCTCTCCTTGTGGCAGCCCTGACTTTGATGGCAGAATATTAACTGTTAGGGAGGGGAGGAGGGATCAGAGCACGAGGTAGGCCAGCTGCCAGCCACACTAAAATTACTCCTGTAACCACTCCAATATGTGTACCAGAATTTAGGGACTCCGATATATTCAGACGGAACAGTTTTACACAAAGGGTAGTTGAAATACAGTCTGGAACAAACTGCCGAAGTCAGCAGTAGAAGCAAATAGTGTAAATCAGTTCAAGGAGGAGTTTTTGAAGAAGGCAGGGGAAGAGCACAGAGCTACTAGCTAGAAGTTTAAGTTTCATGTGATGGAACGCAGATTGATTTGTATTTCCTGAGGTTATGAGGGCAGGTCTTCATGGACTGTATCATCCTCTTTGGGCTGCTTAATGTTTGTATGTGCTTTCATGCTGTGTTTCATTCTCTTTCAGTTCAGAAGGATGCATTTTTTTTTTCTTCTTGCTCCTACAGTCTTGTTGAATAACATGTTGCTGAGTATAATGCATACTGCAGAAACTCTGTTTCCCAGCATCTGGGTGAACTTCCCTGAATTCAGTGTAGTTGTTTAGTTACAGTGATATCAGGCAGCGTCCTTTTCAGCTTATAGGCATATAAATTTGTATGCATTGTGTTGCGTTATTTCTTAGGAAATACCTGCAGATGATGATATAATATTTATGTCTATGCTGTTCTGTTAAAGAAATCTTAACTGTGCAATCAAGTCTGGAAGTGCTTTAGGTGTTTCAGGGTGCCACTAATCCCAGCATGATCATGCTACTGTGATGAAAGCTGTACATCACAGGAGGGGGCAGAGCAGAAACCTGAGGTGGGGAACACAAATCGACATGATGATATTTCCATGTATTTTTTTTCTTGTGGCCAAGGACACGTGATAGTGACAGAGTCCTGAGCTAGCTCCCCTGACTTTACAGGACTCCTTCTTTTAAAAGACTTGGGAGAGCAGTGATGAGCCTGATTCTGCAAGGTGCTGTGCTCCATAAACGTCATGGCATGTCAGCATAAGCCGAATTTTTTCCATGTCTTGCTGGATGGATCAGGCCTTGCTTTGCATTATTATTTTTTTTTCCTGAAAACTAGATAAACATTTAGTTTTGTTTAGTAATGACATAGACCATCATGACTACTTTTATATAAGGAAAGTGGTTTGTATTTTATTACAATTTTTAGTTTCTGAGTCATAGATTGTGCTAAATAACTAGTATATGTGATGTTTTCAATAGAAATTTTACAAATGCACAAGTTCCCCTTTCTTTTTTGTCTTTTCCTGCAGCTTTGATAGGCAAAACACAGATTTTTTTTTGTTTCATTTAATGCAAGAACCCAAAATCCAGTTTCTTATTCAGATTTCCTGTGCCTTGGGTTTCTTGCTTAAAGTAACTTTTATTTTCATTGAGATTTCTGTATTTCCAATACTTTCTGCCTCAGCATAACATAAAAATACTCTCAACCATTCAGTACTGTACTTATTGGTGTGGTAAAAGAGCATAAAATACCTCTTTATGCTTCCCTCTTTCTTCCTACACTTACAGCCCCACTGGAAATTAGAAGTGCAGTTCCATAGCAAAGAAACACAATAAGAAAATTAACTGAATTTTGTAAATGACCAGGAAAGCTTGGTTCTTGCTTCACAGAAATTCATAACCTGTGCCAGCACAATCTCTGTTCCCTGCTTTGCAGCTGTAGATGTGCAGGTATTGTGTTTAAAGCCCAACAGAGCAGTAGCAACAAGACAGAGCTGGCCTTACAGAAACAGAGCAGCCAGATGATTGGATCCTATTTCCCACAGGTTTCTAAGTCTGCAACTGAAAATGTCTTGTAACTCTATTAGGAAAGACCTACGGTGATCAATAGAACCAACAAGGCCACACAAGTATGTCTCAGAGCACAATGAAAATTGCACATCCCATGGTGCTCAAGGGACTTAATATTTTTCAGTGATTTTCTCACCCTATCCCTTGCCCTTGTTTACAGAGTAGTTGTCTGGTGCAACTTTGCTGTGAAATGTGGTAACTGGACCTTGTTCATAATTATAGTTACCAAAAAAAAAAAAAAAAGTTCTGTACATTCCCTAAGGTTTCTAGTAATACAGATTTTTTTTTTTTTAATAATAATAATAATTAAAGCTTTTAAAATATTGTTTTATACTTGAAGCAGCATCCTGCAATTTCAAAGACAGGATGTCTGCACCAGTTAGAAAAGAAGGCAGCAGTCCCTTACCCGTCCCTCTTGTTTGAGATGAGGGGGCCAAGGTCAAGTGTAGGGGTATGGTTTTGCTGGAGCTGACTGGTGTTGGATCCAGAGATTCAGTCTAGTGAGATGAGGCCACAAGCTGATGGATTGATCTGGATGTTCTGAGATGAGTGGATCTGAACCGACATTGCTATTGAGATTGGGGTTTATCTATAAATACTCGACTGGGAACAGCATTTTTGTGTTTCAGTTATTGACAGTTAATATGTTCTTTCTGATAGTAGAGAGAGAACTGGATCCTGGTTGTGCGTAGAAGGAGAAGGGGAAATGATCTGCACTATTTATAAATGCTTTTTATTTTATTTTGTTTTGTTTTATTTATATAGATTATTTTAGCTTGTATATAGCTATTCTATTTATAGAGCTTGTTTCCCAGTTGTGCTGGGGCTGGACCCTAATAACAGAATAAGATGGAGATTTTAGTCCAAAGTAGTGAAGTCCTATGGTGAGGTCTTAACAAGGAGGTGAAAAATCCTCTGAGGTGTTCTGGGAGGCTGAAGACACTCTTTTCCTAAATGGGAATGATTACAGAGGAACGGTAAACTGCGGCACATTACTTTCTGCTGTATTCCCAAGTAAATCCATGAAGTTGTATCCCATTTAAAACGTTTTTCAAATACTCTTTTCTTCTTTGCATGGCTGGGGCAATTAATAATGCAGGTGCAGAGATTCTATTCATTTCAGGAAAACTTTAAAAATTTGAATGGTTATCTGGAACTTCAGTTAGTCATGGATCAGTAAAATACCCGTGATAGTCTTTCAAAACTGCTTTTCTTTTTGTTGTTGCTGTTGCTTGTTTTGGTTTGGTTTGGTTTTGGTGTTTCTAGACCATCTGTGGATAGCCAGCAAAAAAAGACTTGATCCTGTAAATTTAAGCTGTGAAGAAGTCCCAAAGAAATTAGCTTTGCTTTGATGGTCTTTTTCTCAAAAAACTTTCAAAACTGAGTCTGATTTTAGTGACAACTAAGTAACGGATTGTTCTATTTCAGAATTATTTTCGGTTTGCTGGTATGCACCTCCTACAATATATTGTTATAAATATATATATTTTTTTTAATGCAAGAAAAACAAAATGCTTGCTTTGAGGTGTACAGGGAGTCTTTTATAGACAGTATATTTAGCTCAGAGCACATGAAAAAATGACTACTTGACTACGTTAGCTTTGGGTACCCTCAGGCTCTTTGAGATTAGTTTTAGATTCATATGCTATGGTCACTCATTGACCAAGCTGTTTCAACACTTATACACATCCAGCATAAGATCATTTCCCTCAGGCATGGTTTTCTTTCAATCATATTTAGCAAAACCATTAAACACACTTGGGGCTTGCACTGAGGAGAGAAACAACTTTACATGTGCACAATTCAAAACAATTTTCTTCTTCAGGAAAAAGAAAGGACTTTGTTAAGTGTTGAAATCTCAGTTTCTCAGGTCTTAAGCTTGGTATGCCCTTAAAAGGTTCTGTAGAATTGCTCATAAGAAGTCATTTATGCCAATATTTTAAAAGTTGATGCAAAGACACTTTATTCGGAACTAAACAGAAAAATGAAATATTTCTAATTTTCATGTGTGAGAGTGATTGACAGTTGATACAGTAGTGGGCAATTCATTGATTACTTTCATCTTTTTAATAGCCTATGCCTTAGTAACCAAATTTTATTTCTCAACAAAACCTCAAACCTTAAGTTTTTCAGCTTTGATGTTATTTTAGAGTTCCTAAATTGCTGCCCCATATTGTAGAGCAAATGAACATCCACAGTAGTGGATGAAGAGTACTATGTAGAGAAAGGTTGCAAAATGGAGTGGTTGTGGATGTCTCTAACTATGGCATTTAGCTGTGCCAGGTTTCTGAGCCCACACTTAGGTTCCTTCATATGCAAAGTCATATTGGCTCCAGTTCAGAGAAATTCAACACAGGAAGAGTAAGTGTTCACACACAAAGACTATTTGTAGGACTTGTTACTGGACCCTAAATTTGGAATTGGGAAGTGTTCCCAGATGGCCTATAAAGTGAGTATTTTTGTTTTTTCACTGAGAAAGTGAAGACATTAAATTCAACAAGTTTTCGTTATTAAACATATCATGGTCCTTGTTAAGCATATCTTGGCCCATGGTTTATAGAAAATACTCTCTACTTGAACAGTATACCTTTGAGTAGAATAGAAATGCATTTGAGAAGGAGGTGTTGTTTTTGTGAGTGTATTAACCCCATACACAGGGTTGCTGGGGGGGGGGAGGGGATGGATTCTTTCTTCTCATACAGTTACCCATTTTAGGCGGGTGTCTCAGTAAGAATTTTCTCCCAAATTATCTGAGAAGTAAATGATGCTCTCCCTTCTGATTTATCTTCATTCAAATACCATGTCTGACAGGTTTCACTTTAGAGTTTAGGTTCAACACTTCACTTTGACTACTCAAACCAGAAATCCCCAGTGACACTCCCTCTGCTTACTCTGGCTGGCTTTTACTTGAACTCTCTTGGATCTCTTTACACATGAAGGCATGCGTATGCATTCACCACCACCACCCCTTTCAGGAGATCACCTCATCTGCTTAAATCCTTTGATTCAATTTTCATTTCTCTTCTGATATCATACTAGTGGAATTCCTTAAATTTATATTAAAAATGCTATGGTATCTTATATCTATAAGCTCCTTTACAGTTAGATTTGGAATTTTTACAGACGTCTTTCTTCAGATAGTATCAGTGACATTTATGTAGAATTGTTTTTCTGTAACCATACGTCTTCCTTTACTACAGGTATTTACAGTCTTTTGCATTGAGCTGTAAACATGAGGTGAAGAAAGACTTTCTTCTTTGGGGTGGGACCAAAATGGATGGATATCTAAGCAGTGATTTCTTTCTTTCTTTTTTGTTCTTTTTTTCATGACTGTCTTGATGATCATCATAACTGCTAAAACTCAGAATGGATGGTAAATTGCAGACCTAATTTTTGCTCTATATTTAAAATACTCTTAACCTGTGATACTCCACAAAGCTGACTGGAGTTTAAACTTGCTCTTTTTGGTCTTCCTGACAGCTTCGAATGGAGGAGTACTGCTCGAGGAGATCTTGAAACATCTGTAAGCCTATACAATTCCAGGAATAATACTAGTTTCTAAATCTACTGTTTCCGATAATATTTCCTCTCTTATCAAATAACCGTTACTTAATTACCATTAAAAAAAAAAAAGTGTTCTTTTTTAACTTCTGATCCTGCTTAATGTAATGCCATTCTGCTCTAGAGACTGAAGTAAATTTTCGGAAGGGCTTATTAATTTTTGGATGTTTCACTTTCTCACATTGTCAGAGTTACCAGGTTGCTCCTTTGTCTAGGCTTGTTGAGCAATTGCCTAAGATCACAGTCTATCTGTTAATATAACTAACTACAGTGCATTTTTAAGGGCTCTGATTTTAGTCTTCTATTATTCCTCTTTTCAATTGTGCATCTTGTCATCTTCAGCTATTAGAAATTCTAAATTTCAGCATTGAAACTGCTAAACTATCTCTTCTAGTAGTATTTCATTAATGTTTTGTGATTTAATATTTCATTGTATCTAAAAGTCATGAGACATTACAGTATGAAAAGTGCTGTATAAGTTTTATTGTGTTGTTTACTGCCTGTTAGGTAGCTGCAGCTTACTTCCTGTTGATTTTCCAGCAGTGAAAATTAGAGATATTTTTCTTACAGGTAAAATAATTAGTGGTTTAGGTGAAAATGAATACGATTTATGTGTGTTCAGTCATGCAGAGTATCAGGCTGTTTTTTTAACCATATTGTCAGTTTTTGGTGGTTACAAAAACAGATTATTCAGAATTTCATCCTTTTCACAATGAAGTAGCACATTTAGATTTATTAACTGGAATCTCCATAGCACACATGGCAGGCTAGAGTAAGCATATTATCTCAGAAAGCCCTGACATCTGAAAATATTAAATATTTTAGAGACTTTAAGAAATGAACTCAAACTGAGGGTAAGAGCTTAAATCAGCAGTACTGTATATGTGTCTTTGATAGTGTCAGTGATGTGCTCCCTATATGTGCACCTGGAATAAGTAAATTAAAGCATTTTTACATCTGAATTTCTTCTAAGGTGACAATGTTTAGTTCTGCTTAGTAATGTGATCTCCTACCCACGTTACTGATTTTGCATCTCCTAAAGGCAAAATCCAAATGTTCTTTTTTTCTTTTCTCTTTCTCTCTTTTTTTTTGTTTGTTTGTTTTTAAATGCGGGATTTAAATTGCTGACAGTAGCTTCCTGAGGACTCTTGTGCTTCCAGTTTGTAAACTGGTGAAGTTTTTACTCTGGCCAACTCTAAAAAGCTTTTTTTGTGAAGACCACTACTGTTTTAATGTTTTTTAACGTAGGTTCCTAGTCTCTTCCAGCACCAACTGCAGTCAAGAGAGAAAGGAGCTCCTGCAGATGGTAACTTGGAGCACCTAAATACACATGGTTCCTGGTTCTGAACCATCTAAAACAGGATCTTTTCTTCCAGTTATTCTAGTCTAGAAACAAACCGACTAAGTGAGATGCCCAAACTTGGGCTCTACAAATGCTTTGTGTGTGTTTCATGACAGTTTTGTTCAAAACTCTTGTCTAGTAAACTTCCCTAGGAAAAAAAAATATTGAGCTAAATTTTGTTTAACACTTAGCTTGAAAATATTATATGGAAATCTGAGTCAAATAGGATTCAGGCAGAATTTTTGCTCAATATGTTTGAGTGAAAAAGCAATCTGAATTCAGTCACATTTACTTCCCATCAGATTGGGCTTCTAGAAGTCAACACAAGGAATAATCTCATGTTATGGGGTAGATTTTAATGTTCCCTACAATTAAAATAGTTCTGTGTTACATTTAAGCAAAAATTGAGCTTTGGCAGTGTGATGAAACATTAGAGAATACTCCTCAAATTAGTTACAGAAATTGAATGCCAGGGCAAATTAGAAAGAGGCAGGAGGGGGTGAAATATTTTATTTTAAAAATACTCTCTAAAGACAAACATGCAGTAAATTAGCAAGTGTGCTTTCACAGTTATTCATGGAAACATGTTTGAAAAAAAAACATGGGGTTGGTTTGTTTATAATTTGGCAGAATTTTCCAGTGTTTTGTCAGTTTTCCATGGGTGTCTGTGCATAGGGCTTGTTGGGAGGATCACCAGAAATCTATGAGGGAGACTTCAGAAAGGATGAACCAGACATGGGGGAGTGCAGATGAAATGATAGTGTAAGGCAACAAACTTTAAAGCTGGGCATTTCTTTTGAAAACCTTTCCACCTCAAAGGCATAATTTTGAGCAGCAGATATATGAAGTGGATCCAAGTAAAATGATCCATGGATCTACCTGCATCTAGGTCTGGATAATTCAAAAGCCACAGTTAAAAGTGCAACCCCAACTTCCCATGCATTTACAGCAGGTGGTATTAATTTATGTCATTTAGATTAATAGTTGTTGTTTAACAATAGCTGTTGATAAAATAGCGTTGTTATAACAATATGCAAAAAAATGCATTGAATCGGGAGATGGGAGGGGACTTGACACCCAAATGCTCCACCCTGTTACATTTATTTTTATATATATATATTATTCCTCTGTCCACCCAGAAATGATAACTTTAGTATGTTTATTGGGAATATTGGGAATGGTGAAAAACAGCAACTTGCAAATTAAGTGAGACAAGGAACAACAGATTGGAGCTGTATATTTTTTTTAATGTTGCTTTCAACCACAGTGTAAGTGTTAGAAAGGAGGGGGAAGCTTTATTGGGAAATATATTGGGTTTTATTTCAATAAATGCTTCTGGCTCAAAGGCAACCGTAGTTTAACCTGGTAATCTGTGAGAAGTAGAAGGGCATGTGCTGGCAGAAGAGAAGAGAACTGCGAAAGGATCTGTCCTTAGGATCTGTCTATCTCTCTGTTCATAATAAAAGCAAGAGAAAAAAGAAGCAGTGTTATCAGTACACTTCTGCAAGTGAATTAGCTAGCACAGATTTGATAAAGCTTATAAACCCTCTAGAGCAATCGTGACAGTTTGCTGGCTTGGGCTTTGTCTGCTGCCAGTTACTCCTTGCTAGTGGCACTCTTTATTTATGCTTCAGTACCACGTTATCCTCTGGGCTTCAAACAGAAGGGACCTGTCTGTAAGTGTTTTGGTTGTGGTGTTAAAAAATAAGAGTGCAGCAAAACACATGCAACAGTGCCCAAGATCCGTTTCAGCTACTTTGCCTTCTCCTGGTGTTGCTTCCCCGTGACTGTTGGGTACACACAGATCATGGTGTGTCTGCCTTCCACTAGAGAGTGTCACAGAGTTATTTGAACGAATGAAAAATCCAAATGGATGCATTATCTGCTTTACTGTAGGTAAAATGCAAAGTGGCGTGACCTCAAGAACAGTAGATAGGTGCGTTTTTGTACGTTTTCCGTTTTCTATCACCACCTATTTGTTCTTCATTGCGCAGCTAAAAACATAACGCAGGAGGTACCCGTGTTTTTATATGCACTAGTTTTTATCCATTTGACAGTGTGTACACATTAATGTTATGATAAACTTGTCATCTGATACTTTTTGCTCTCTTTTTTCTAAAATTAAATATACACTTCAAAATGTTAGGAAAATTTTGGGGTTGATTATCACATGCATGTTCCTAGCACAAGCACAAGGCATTGGCAAATAGGATGATCCAAAACCTAAACTACTATGTAAAATTCTGCACATGGGAATCCTGGAACAAAAACGTCTCAGTTGCAGTCCATTAGCAAATTCTCCTATCTGGACTGAAGATGTATACACGTAAGTAGGGAAATTGAAAAATGTTGTTAAGTAGTCAGAAAGCCTCTGAAGGGATCTCTGGACAAGGAGCTACAGCAATACTGTTAGATGGGTATTATTATAAAAAGAAAAAGAGTGAGGACAATAGTAACACCCAAATTGCAAATGGTATTTTGTTTATTATTATTATTCCCTGAAATTTTACATGGAAATGCAAACACTGAAACTATTATTATTTTTCAGGTGTGCAATGTCGCTGAATAACTCTCACTCCTTTTGCCATCTGAAGGATTGCCCATGAAGGTACTTTACATTTTTAATTTATTATTTTAAATAAATACTGCACTTACCACTGTGGTGCTTAAAACAGGGTTTAATTCTCAGGTTTAATTTCAGTGAACTCTCCTCACCCTGAATTCCAGCAAACTCTGCAAGTCTGCTGTTTTCTGTTACAGGGGAGTGATCCTTTTTTTTTTTTTTTTTTTTTTTCTTTTTTTTTTTTTCCAGGCTTGTGGTCCATGGCTAACATAATTGATGTGCATTGTTGTCCTTCTGATTTAATGAGCAAGATACCTCGGTGGTGTCCACTGAGGTTGAGAAAGAACATGTCATTTATTCCCATCCTGTCCCCATAACCAGGGACACACAGAAATCCCTGCAGGCACACTTTTTTATTCACAGTTTGTTTCTAGATCCTAGGATAAGTTTTAAAATCTCTGGAAAACTCAAAGATAGAAGAAGCAGGGCCAGTTGGGCTCAGAGGACTTTCCTCACCTTTTCCTTGAAAAAGCAAGGGGATAAAGGGATGAAGAAAGGGGCCTAAGACCCTTCATCAATGATACCAGCAGTTGTCAACAGACCACAGCCAAAGGGGTCTCAAAGACCCAAGTGCAGAGCAATAAAAAGGCATTTCTCTTGAAGTTCAGACAAAGCAGGTAGTACAGTGAGAGCAATTATGTCAGATCCTTACCTATAGTGAGGTGAGTGGTAAGCTAAGCTTGTAATGTCATTAAGAAACTGTAAGGTCCTGAGAGTTAAAGATCCTGTGATACATCTTTATAAGGTTACATGTACTTCTCTGTGACAGTCTCAGAGTTGGTTCTTAAAAACTTTCAATTTGTTTTAGCTATTTAAATAATCTCTGCAGTTAGCTCACCTCTGGTGAGTACCTGTTAGTGAAGATGAAGAAAATCCCGATGTATTCTTTTTTTTTCTTAAAAAGAAATGGGGAAAGTATACAGATGAGCTTTTCAAAAATAAATGTTACTCTTCTAGTTTATGAAACTCTTTTTGCTACTGTTTTCCAGAATATATCTGGGCATTTGCACTACCATGGTTATAGGAAGAGAGAAGGTTTCTGTGGGTCTGTCGGTGGCTCAGGTATCAGTAACTCGACCTCTTTATCTCAGTTTACCCTTTATGGTTGGAATTGAAATGCATCTTCTATGAACTACAAAAGAATGTTTAATTAGTGTTTGAGAGCTATGAGACACCTTAATAAGGAGTTGGTCTTCGTGAAAGCAAAGATATATTTATTTAAAACCACGTAGCTGTTCTGCAGGGTGTCTTCTCGTAAATAGTACTCTAAAGGAAAAAAAAAAGAGAAATACGAGTAGAAATATTTTTAGGAGCTTTTGGATAAGAATTGCTACCTCATTACTGAAGAGAAGTAAATTTGAAGGATGGCTTATACAGCCATACTATGTGTGCTTTTATTGCATGAGGGATTTCTAACAGTCAACAGAAGTTCCTTTCTGATGACCTAGAGAGAGTGTGATCTAACTCTTTCAAGTTAATCATGAACCGCAGAGCAAGCACTGAGTAAACTGATAGCATAAATTGAAAGGTCACAGCCTGTATTGAGAGAGAGGCTGTAGTATTTCCCTCTTGAATGAGACATAACAATTCATTTTGATCTCTGGCATAGAGGTATAGGCGACTGAGGGCGAGAGCATGCTCAATTAGAGCTGAGCAAAAAGGACAAGGTGCCTCAACACACACCTCTTGTGTTCTCACCACTCCTCTGTCACACAGCAGCCTCAACCTGTATCAAAGCTTCGCATCCTCTCCTTTCGTTGGCTGTGATGCCTGCTTGAAGAGGTCTGTGATGCAGCAGCCATGGTGCCGTGTGGGATCCTTGGTGGGACTTACCAGTGCACCACGATGGGCATGGGGAAACCAAGCCTTTGTGAGGAAAAGACTGCAGCAACGTCTTTATTCTCACTGAGATTTCTCACTGGATCAAAGGACTCCCGAGGCCTTGCACTCAGTGTAGCATGGGCACATGTGTGTATTTGTCTGTCATGTGCATAACTTATGGGGCAGCAGAAAATGGAGCTTAGACGTATTAAAATCCAAGATGTATTATAATTTAGTCATACTAGCAGAATTTCTAAGATAAAGAGAATATGTCTGTATCAGGATGAGATGATCATCTAGAAATGTGAGAAAACTGCAAAGGTTTAAACTAGGATGTGTGTTTATCTGTTCCTTTTTCTTTTTTTTTTGGTCTGAAATAGCTCTTTGTGCCAGGTATTGTATATCCTCCAGTCATTATAGCTACTAGTTTGAACAGGAATAGATACGAAGATGCATATTCATGCTGTACACTTTAGGGCAGGTGAACACTAAATTTACCTCCAACTGCTTTAAATGTCAAATAAGATTAACTGTCCACTAATCTGTCTAACAATTCACTGAAAGTTCTGCTCCCTGGCAATGATTTTGCATAATAGACAGGGTAACCCCTTTGCTGTACTTGTTCAGCATATGGCCAGCAAACACTTGTGTTGGATGACGGAGCCACTTCCATACAATGTGCTGTTGCACATAACCTTTTCCTTGATGAACAGCAAACATTGCCCAAAGAATCCCTCAGAAGAATCACTACGTGGTTTACAGAAGTTAATGACCAGGCACTAATGTACCTACTCCTATATTAGATGGAGAAAATGGTGATACGTATCTTTAAAGACCCTATTTTTTGCTAGATTTTTGCAGATGTAAAGGTAAGATCAAACTATGATAACTGAAAATTTTGTTCAAAATGTAAATAATAATAAAATTTAAAAAGGCAGAAAGAAGGGAAACAGAAATTCTTGCATGTAACAACTTCAGTGCAGCACAGTTTTCCCTGGTGCTTTGGGAGCTTAGTTGTAATTCCTGATCTGCAGCAATATCCAACAGGAAGAAATGAACGTGGCACAGGGGTTAACCTGACGATAGAAGAATACACTGGATGTTGGAGAAGAAAAGGAACTCCTTGTTTGAATAAATCTTAACACCTTGACAGGGAAGTCAAATCAATTAGATTTTCCTCAGACAAAACAAAGCATATGTTTATTCAGAGTTGTCTGAATCCCAGGAGAAATTAGAATTGGAACCCATATTAAAAAAGCCATCTGGGAGTATCTTGCACAAGACACCTTTGTGTGAAGAAAAGGTATTGTTGCCATAGTCCTAAGAAAGATCTCTCATCACACTTGACCTTGGGATCTAATTAATATCCTGGAAAAAAGTTATTATTATTACCTATTAAAATATAAGCAGGTGCTATATTTTCTTAGCACAGTCTTTTGGTTTAAACCTTGACAGTAGATATATTTTGAAGTATCATAAAAGCTGAAGTATCATAAAATCTGAATTCAGAAAGAAAATTCTGAATTCAGAAAGAAAATATTATCAAAATATTGAATATTGGCTACTTTAAAAATTACAGTAAGGTGAATCACACTAAAAAGTGTAGCCACACAAAAAGACATGGACATGGAAGTTGGTGCTGCTCCAGGTAAGCAAAGGAAATGAGCCCTAGACTGGACTGATTTTGCCAGAGGTCTTTGGGCTCAGTGTGGTGAGGGCAAGGAAGAGAGGCAGCCTGTGAGTGCTTTCATCTGCTGATGCACCGGGAGGACTTTTGGAAGCCTGTCATCTGCCGTCCAGCAAGGATGGTACTGTTCAGCCAAACACCACAGCTCAAGCACAGAGAGATTTCCCACTCCGCATCCAAACAAAATGAAGTCAGCTTTGACTCTGCAAAATGTCGATGAATTCTTCAGAGTAAATCAGCCCTGTCAGTCTGATGTGGAACTGTCACCTACTTGTGACATAATATAATATGAAATGATATTGAACAACATGCGTTTGGCACTAAATTGTTAGCGGGTTTTAGCTTTGACAGCAGCAAGTTTATTGCTTTAATCCCAAGGTCTTTTAACCCTCTTTGACATAAATTGAGGTTGGCTTTTGTGAGAAAACTCCACTTCACTCTCTCTTCCTTTACCTAAAACTGCTTTTAACAATTTATGCTTGTACATCAGACACTCATTTTGAGTGACAAAAAGAAAAAAGATCTGTTAGAATAGAAGGAAAAAAGGGTCAATTTAGGTTAAGCAGTGTATGTCTCTTTTGGTAGGCATGTCACAGCTTTCTTCACGTGAATGTGAATTTTAAGTTGTAACATAGTGTATTGCTGTAGGAAAATAAAACAAACCTGTGACAAGAAGAGTGAGTGAGTAAGTATTGCAGGAGAAAGGCTGGTAATCTGCAACGAGACTATTCGTCCATTTCTGGATATAATTTAATTTATTCCTCAGTGTTTGTCCATTTTGAAACTTTTCTATAAAAGATCAAAGGATTTTCTTCTTTTTTCCAGATACCATGGAGAGTCTAGCTTACATGTAGAGTTACACATAGAAGTACAGATTTATAGAAGAGATAGTATGTACACACACAGTTTTGCTGAACACTGTAGCTGGCTGACGGCACGTAATTTAATATTTCACTTTTTTTTTTGAGACACGTTGTTTAGAGTTATAAGTAAGCATTGTCATCAGTGCTCTGATAATCTGGTCACAGAAACACATCACATATGAACTATAAAAGAAATAACATGGGACACTTACTACCCATGTTTTTCTGTCCTCAATTACTATACAAAGCTTGTAGTGTTGCTTCAAAATCATTTTTTTTATTACATTTAAAGCTCAGCTGAATCTGTCCTTGTACTGTGTAATACTGGAAAGTGAACACATTCTCAGCATATTTGCATTTTTTAAATGTTTTATTTGTTCTCACATTGGGAAGGGTATGTTATTGATCTACCTTTATTTTTACAAGAAGAGAAGAGTGTGGGAAATATTAGACAAAGGAAACGTGTTTTTTGTGACTATTGTGACTATTTTTTAAAGTTTTTATAAATTGTACTTTTTTCTCTTCTAAAAATCAGATGTGTAATGATTTTTCTTTCTCTTATTTATATGTTTTTTTTTTGTTATTTATATTATTGTACTGTTACTATCTATAACTTGCTTATAGCAATTTTGCTACTGGCTAATGTTTAATATATAAAGCAGTTGTTTCTCTTGCACCTCTCCCCATGGTAATATCATTTCCTCTGTGGCCTTCTGTGTCCCTTCCACTCCAACCTTCAACTCCCTCTTCATATACCCTCTCTCCTCCACTTCTTCTAACTCTTCTACCATAATAGCTACCATAACTACCATTTGCCTATTACTGCAATTACATACATCTATTTCCAGACCAGTAGATGTACCAAGTGTTATCCTGCTAAATCCAGGATTGTACATGAGAAAGAGAAAAAAAAGTTGGTCTTACAATTTAAAAGAAACAGATTCTTTGTTTTTTTTTAAAGCATCCTTTGCTTATACATTGTCGTTTACTTAACACTGACTTTTTACCTGGGGTATTCGCTGCATTGGCACCTAACTGCTCAGTTTCTCCGTTCATTGATTATTTTGCTTTAAATCATACAGGAATGATGTTTTGTAGACAGTTAAATGTTCATCACTGCATTGTGGAGAGAGACTACCTACTGGCACTCTTCTGATCAGGGCACTCTCTTCGGCAGCTGCTGGGCTTTCAGATTGCGCTGCTGTGAAGGATTCCTGGAGACAGGGAAGTTGTAAGGCAGAAGCAGGATATGCCAGTACTTCACAGGTAATGAATCCCCACATTCACAGCTTTTGGGTATATTGTATTGTGGTCAATATATCCAGACATGATACTGGGTGGATATACTCATATTGAAAATTTGGATTTGAATTCGAATATCAGAGTAAGATGATGTCAGCTGCTTCAGGCAGTGTTTCTTTTGCACCATAACACAGTCCTTGCTGCCTAGTGCTGAGTGCCATGCACTGCTGCTCTACTGTTATGTTCCTCTCAAGACTGAATACAAAATTAACACAAATAAATAAGTAGAAATTATAAATAAACTTCATCAGATTTTTATTTTGGGAACTCTGTCCACCAAGTCAGGAAAGTACCAAAATAGAGAAAATGTATCTAGAACTTCTAAGGCAAAATAGTATTCTGCTTCCTGGTTGTATTCTGCAGAGGTTTTATAATGTTTCTGTAGATTACAGTCTATAGCATTCTGTACTTTAGAGAAATGTTGATATGGTTATGTTACATTTTAAGCACATTTTGTTATGAGTTATGGTTATGTTAAAGTAATATTAATTTTGAAGGTTGTCCTCATTTTACTAGTCATGGCATCTGATCACCTTTTTCTTCATCGTTCTTCTTATGTGTCCTTTGGTTTGAATGCAGGATATGCCTAGCTACTGATGGTAGCTGGTTTCACTAAGACCAAAGGCAGTGATTTCTTAATCAGGCTTTGGCCCTACAGAGGGACCACACCTGCTAAAGCACAGCACAATGCCTTTGGCAGGTGTTCTCCTCCGATAGGTTCTACACCACCACAGCACTCCTCAGCAGAGAGCACAGGAGATGGGCTCCTACAGCACTGCTCCGACTCCTCAAGTATTTGGTACTGGCAGCCCTTGCAGTTTCCTTCCTTCTGCTGCAGCTGTAAGTATAAATTCCACATCTCCAAATCCTGACAGAATGAAACTTGGGGAATTGGGAAAATGGGGTCAGTATATGAATTGTGATCTTGTCCATGGCAAGAAAAAGCACTATCACCGGGCATTCAGCAGCTGAACTACCCCCATGTTGTTTGTATTTTTATGGACACTGTTATAACTATAGTTGAGTATGATTTAACTTTAAAAGGGATGCTGTAACATTGTTCAAGTGCAGAACTGCTATAATCTTTTGTGGTAAATCTTTTGGATTTTATCTAGCTTTTAAAAAGAAAGGTAATATGAAGAAATAGTAATAGAATACAGAGAAGCTGCATTTTCAATGACTTGCCAATCCATTCTTTTTATTTGGTTTTGCATATGTGCAAACATTTCTGAGTACACTGTCTTTGTGCACTGTTTTCTTGTAAATCGCATCAAATGGGCATCTCTTACAAAATGCAGAGATCATTTTTTAACCTAATTCCTACAAATGTCATGCATATGCAATTTGAGATTTTTGTTGCTTATGCATTTCAGTAGCACAATTTCATTCTAAATATCATGAATGTGCATGTTACATTTGCTTTTAAAAACTGATTCACAGTAATTAAAACTACTTTTGTCTTTACTAAATATTTTCAAAATCAATATCTTATTTTGATTCTATATACTCTTGTGGTACAGAAGATGAAAGCTGTTTGATACTAATTCAGTATGAGGCCTTAGCTGACTTGCTTAGATTTTTGCAGTCTTTTTGCTTATCTGTATTCTCCTGCCTCTTGTTTGGTTTATTTCATTAATATTTGTAAACTGGCTTCAGATACTTGCATGGAAATTGCTGAATAAGTATTATTTTCTGTTAGGTCTCAAAGTGGACATTTGAGTAACAATGACTTGCAGGTTTTATAAATAAATACATGTTTCTGTATAATTGGGGATAGCTATGAAATTAAATAATTTGCTTCAGTAGAAATAGGGTCTTGTAGCTAAAATGTTTAATCAGAATCTCAAAAGTTTTATTATGTGGCACAGGACAGTGTAATTACAAGTATAAAACCTAAGCCGACTCCCCATTTCTCAGCATTCCTCTTTTAGAAGAAAGCTGTAAGCAAGATTCTTCATTCCTTCAAGGCATTCCCGGAGGGCTTGCCTGCCCTAAATAATTATACAGCCTTTAAACAGTTGTCAGCCACCGCAGTCAGGACCACTACCTCTCATGACTGTATCCAGAATTTTGCAATAGCTGCTGCTCCTTCCAGAGCCCTGGCTTTGGAGGCATGACTCTGAGAGGGCCTGAGCTTGCTTTCTTACATGAATGGAAGTTTTAGGCTCCTTGTGGCTGATAAAAGTTTGAAAATGTAAATTGTAAAGGTTATTTGTGTTGCTGGGCGTTTGAATACAGTGATAGAAGAGTGTCACAAGAGCCCTTTTTCACCTTTCTTTTACCTGCTTTCGTGGTCTTGGCATGGCAGCTTGTCACCGCTTGCCATTCTGTGTTCTCATGTGCAGCTAGCACAAATAAGCTGGCACTGCTTTATTGACTGACGTCTATATGATTACAAATGTGACCTAAGTTTATACAGGGTCTCTCTGAGTCTGCAGCAGCCAATAAGGGTAACCATAATTCTATTTACATATATTCCCTAGGTACAACTAGACCTGGCTAATATGGAGCTATAAGATAAGGACTGTCAAGATTTGATGCTGAGTTATCATAATTAAAGCATGTTTGTGAATGGCTTAACATTCAAGTTGAGAAAAGCTTCAGAAGGTAAAAGAACAAAAAAAAACAACAACAAAAAAAAACCCACAAAACATTGTCCTTGCCTTTTGGTAATGGCCAGGCCATCCCTGGCTTTTGATTCCTTGTATTCCAACCCCTCCAACACCATTGCATTACTTGGGAAGAGAAAAACAAAAAGGTCAATGCAATAAAAACAGCAAACTGTTCTTGCTGTTTTCTCTTACTGGACAATCTTTTGATAGTGCATTTTTGCTTTGAGGTTGTGTAGAGAGAATGTATACCTGAAATTTAACTTTGACCTCTCATTTTTATTTCCTTTTCCTTCCTTAGCTGCTTATCTGAGCTGGAATATTTTTTTGCTACTACAGGTAGTGGGGTTATGCTTCCATTTTTTGGTTTGAAGGGATCATCTTACCTGATTTTTGTCCTGGAATGTTATTCCATATGATATTTAGCCTGGAAACTAGGGGCTGTTTCCTTAGGCAAGTTCAAGTAGGTAGACTGCTAAAGATGGTTGATGTTTATGTAAATTAATAAATTATGTTTCAGAGGATCTCTGGTGGGAGGTGGAGGGGGGGGAGTGATTGTTGCTTTTATTCCTAATTCAGGAATTTATCTTCAGGGTGAAAAATTAATTGACTCAGTTTGTTAATTCCAAGCTAAAGATGACAAATTTCTTTTATGTCACCCTTCCCCCTTTCTTTGACGGAATACTCCAGACTCTAACTGAAACACAGGTATACTAGAGGGATATGGGTTGAAGAGGCTTCAGGATTTATCCCTTAATGGGAAGAAGGATATACAGCATCTACCCATACTCTGCTAAGTCAGAGCTCCTGGCACCTCTGGGATTGATTGCATTTGCACAGTGTTGCTATGAAGTGGTATGGATATGCAAAGTAGTGCATGGGACCAGAATGGCCAGGGCCATACAGAGCCTGTTAAATGACTACATAATTAATCACTCCTTGGATTAGAAATGAGGCAGAACAAAGAGATATTTTTCTGTTTACCTTTTTTTCCTTAACCTATGGCTTTTCTGGTCAGAACTTCAGAGCAGCCAAATAGCTGGAATCTGGTCCTAAAGCCAACTGTCTCTGTTCTGAGGATGGGACCATACAAATCCTTATACAACCTTGTTTTCTCTGGGCAAAAGTACCAGGGAGTAGCTGGACAGCTTATCAGAGAAGTTGTTCTCCATACATTGTAAATGTACCATAAGTTTTTTCAAAATTCTTAAAGCTTGCTTTATTATTTATTTATTTATTTATTTATTTTTCAAAGCGCACTTTTCAATGCTCTGTATCTGATCTAAAAGATCTTGGTCATTAGTACCGTAACACAATTAACAAATGATGTCAGAGCTGAAAAACAACAAAGAAAGCAGGGTGAAAAAGGTGATAAGAAAGGAGGAGACAGAACTATTAAAAAGTATTGTAGATAAAGAACTGTTGACTGCTACTCTTGTAAATATTTCAAAATATACATCCAATGTTTTATGGGTCACTAAAACTGCTGTACGTATACCAGCTGAATCCCAAATACATCATTCTCAATTCCCAGCAAAGACAAAACAATGCAGCTATAATACACCCTTCATCATCCCTTATAGACTTGGATTTAGCTGTAGGACGAGATGACTGCAGATAGAATATTCAACCACTGAAAAGAAAGAGGAGAAAAGGAAAAGAAACTGAAGGCTGTCCAACCTTTCTATGCACTATCTAGTGTAGTGTAGTGTAGCACTAGAGCCTTGGGACCTTGAACTTCTCTTTTTCTATTTCTGGTTCATCTGAAAAAGCTGATCAGTTTTCTAAGTGGCTTGGAAACTAACTTCATGCCTTACCCTATCTGCAAATTCAGAAGAAATAATTCCTAGCATTTGTACTACATGGACACACTAAATCTGTTTTAGAAGTCTTTTCACATTCCTTCTTTGAGGGAAGGCTCTCAAATACTGTTGGATCAAATACTGTTGGATCTCACCCCTTAGTGGGTTCATTGCATGAGTTTTTTATTGGTGCAAAGACAAAATACAAGTCGCATGTCTGTTCTCTGGAAAGGAAGGACACTGCTCCTGGCATTTTATAGTCAGGACTAAGATTAATCTATAAGTTTTGTGTCCCCATATCTTATTATTTTTTTCTTTATATCAGTCTTTGTCTTCCATTATCGCTTTATGATTATGTCTTTGAGATGTGAGCATTTGACTGATTTCTGGTTGGGTTCTAGAGGGATGCTGTTACATTACATGCTGTTCTGCCAGCCTGAGCAATGCATAGTTCTGGGAATGTGATAAGTGAACTTTAAAAAAAGCCCCTATGAATGAAGTTCAAGAAGCAAACACATGCATAGGAAAAAAAATTTAAAAAAATATCAAGAACAAAATGACCCACAATGTTCGGGTGACAGAAATTAGTTTCCCAGACTGCAGTTAGGACATAGATTCTTGTGTTACACTGGGTCTTTCAGGCTGACCCTAAGCAAGTTTCTCCTGTTTTCAAGATAACTCTCCAGTATCTTTTTTCAGCTCCTACTGTGAACAAAGATGTTGGTTCACAAAAGGCTGTTTGATCAAGCAGAACAAGCAAAGCCTGAAAAAGTACAAGTACACCTTTCCCAGATCTCTCCTGCTTTCCCCATCCACACTCCAAAAAGCCTAGTCTATAACCACTGTTAGCAGATGAATTTTAAGAACTTTTGTCTCAATGTGAAGGTTAAACGCACATTAGCACATCTGCTTAGATTAGGTCTGTCCATCTTCCAAAATGATTGGCTTGATCGGCTCCAAATCCCAGATGTTTAAACATTTTGTCTTAAATCTCAGCGGGGGAAAATCAGTTCCTACTTATTTCTGCTGGTTTGCCACATTTCCTGACTAAGCATGGGCTTGTCT
>NC_066373.1:21228474-21285974 GCF_013377495.2 Cygnus atratus | reverse complement strand
AATTACCCCAGCACGAATGTATGCCCTAGGATGTGAAAATCAGGAAAGTAGGTGTCTTATTATCATAATTTGAAAGAGGTCCACTTAACAATAGCCTGTATTACACAATAATCTGCTAACTATACAGCAAGGACTGTTTTTCAGCAGGGAACGTAAACCATATGTTTTAAATGCAGCTAAAAATGGGTGCAGCATGCTATTTCCTTCCACCTCAGCCTGCAGTGTATTACTTAGATTTGCAAGGCATAGCCACCACTAGTACTTAACACTGCTGAAAGAGCCACCCTTCAAGGTTCTTTTAACCACAAAGAAAAGAGAAATATAGTAGCATCGATTGTTAAATCCTGGTGCTTGTTACTCACTGCCCGCACACAGAACATCATGCCTTTGTAGCAGTGAGGAGGGTTGGTATTTATCAGGGTTCAGAGCTAGTTCAGCCACACACTTGACAAATTATTTGTGGAATTGTTGTATTCACAGTCACTTAAATAAGAATCTGTCAACACAAGGCTGTGCTTTGTTGCAGCAGGTCTCACGGTTTTTCCTGCGCACTCAAAGAATGATGGATTGGAGGTAATGCAAATTCACTACCATTTTATATGCTGGTGCCTTCTTCATAGACAGGAAACATAGCTCAGTATCATCTTGTAAAATGCCTTAACTGTAAAGGCCTAGTTCAGTGCTGAAAGTGCTTTTTAAAAATGGTATGTTGGAACAGGGAAATGTAATTCAAATATTTTCCTCACGTCTCATTTTAAAGACTGTTTGTTGGAGCAGGTGTGCATTCAGATTTTCATAGGCTAAGTAGGACATATGCTTATCTGTGGCTGGTAATTAAAACAAATTGATAAATACAATTATTTGATTTTATTGCAACTTAAAAGTTACTACTGCTTAACAGGATATTAAATTTAAAGAGCTCACACAGCAGAAAAAATGCCTGTTAGGTAACTTAGTGTGTGTTGTTTATAGTATTTTTTTTTAGTAAATTCATTTGTCCAGCGAACAAGGCCTATCTTTAAAGCTCTATAACCAATGTCAAAAATTACATTCTAAGGTTAAAAAAAAAAAAAAAAAAGATTCTTTGTCAGAACAAAGCTTATAACAGTAAGTAAGAAGGTTGTCTACAGTGGCATACACCTTTTAGGTACTGTAAAAAGATGGAACATTTTTTCACAAAACTAGGCCATGAACTTCTGGCCACGTTCTGCTGCAGCAGAAGGCAGTGCTTTCCTTTTCTCACCCTGCTCCCAAACCTCCCCAGCCCTGGGGGAGCAGGAGCCTGCCAGCACCTGGGCGGCACTGCGGGGGCATGGCAGCAGCCTTCAGGGTGTCGAGGAGGAGGTAGAAGTAATACCATGCACTGGAAAAGGCTTTTCTGGAAAGTTCTCTGTGCAGTTGAATAAATGGAGTTATGGCCTATTTATCTCTCTCTCTTTTTCTTTCAGGTTTTTCAGAAAAATTGATCTTTCTGCACTAGGAAGAAGCATGTCTGCAGGAGAGGACTTTCTCAGGGACTTGTTTCAAGGGTAAGGCATTAGTTTGCCAGGAGTTAAGGACAAATCTTGCGCTGCCTCAAGTTCAGCATGCATTTCTTTGGTCCCCATAATAATGGGGGAATTTCACAATGTGCACGAGCATTAAACAATAAACAATGAATTTTTTAGAGAGTAAGCATAGGGCAAATATTTCCTTGGATTAGTGCCCCAATGGGAGGTCCTGATCAAATGCAGTATTGAAACCTTTGTGGATTATAATAGACATTGGTGAAATCAATGAATATATCTCCATACACTTCAGGTGGACCAGATTTTAACCCCAGATACTCTGGACCTTAAGCTTTCAACTTGATCTGAGAAGGCACTTGAAATTGCAGTGTACTCTCATGACATAAGTTTGCAGCTGACATGCACATCTGGACTGCAGAAAGCTGCCCTGGCATACTGCTGCCGATACTGCTGTACTACGCTGATGCTTTATGCATAGTAAGAGCACTAATGTGTGATAGTCTACTTCTTTATTGACTGAATGAAAGGAAATAGTTTGACATTGAAGAGCATTGTCTTTTATATATATGCGCCGCCTGGCCTCTTTTTGTTTCCTTTCTAAGTAGTGTACAGTGGCTTGCTCTGATTTTTTAAGGCGTTATATTTATGGAGAGCCATTAACGAGCAGAAGTTTGCACATCATGTGTGTGAAGGATGTGAGCAGGCAGCTCTGCGGGGTGGCACCTCCTATCTCAGCACTGCGGCCTAGCCTGGCCTGGGCACTACTGCTCACGCAGGTATCCTGCAGAGCTGGGCTGTGTTCACAGAGGTACCTGCAAGCATTTAACTGACTTTATTTTTGTCAAAAAAATGGCTGTAATATGGCACTGCATAAAAATTAACCTGCTCCTGTTAGACTTACGCAACTCTTATGGCCTCCTGTACCTACGTACCTTTAATCATGAGTTGGGAGAGCACCAGCATGTACTGGTACTAATAAAAGCTGGAAAGACCAATACCTACACTGAAGTGGTTGCTTGGGATGATGCGACTGCAGACACCACTGTCTTCTGTTAGACAGCTCACTGATGATGCCTTTGCTTTGTAGGCTTTCTGTAGACTTGTAGGGGCACACATGTCTGGCAGACCTCCTGCAAGGCCTGCACTCTTCCAGGGTATTCAGACTTTTATAGTATTTTCCCTAGCATTATTTCAAAGCGTTTGGAAGCTCAACATGATTTCAGAAACTTCAGATTGACTTGCAGTATGGGATATAGTATTTTCACTTGCGTCTAAAAATGATGTTGTGTGGCCAAAAATTAAATCGCCAAGAAATCGCACATGGTTCACAACACAGTTCTTTGATAACATTAAAAGTATATGTAATATTTTGAAATCACTAGCCAATTATTTCTAATAGTTTCATGATAATTTATGTAGAGAATCTCTTTGGATGTGTTCCTGCTTTGGTTGAAACGTATTTTTGAACACTGTCACACATCCCCATTTGGCACCTATTTTGTTTCACTGAATTTCTTTAGTATGTCCAGATCTCTTGCCAATGTATTTGTGGAACATATTTTGATAGCTTTGTCGCCAAATTTGTTACTTCTTGTATTTGGAATGGGTATCAAATTCCAGATTTTAACGTGTGCTTCCTTTTGGTATAGGCTCAGTTGGATAATACCTTTGTTTTCTTGTATGGTGAATATAATAAGGTGAGTGAATATATATATATATATATGTTTACTTTTTTCAAATGTCATAAAGATTTTAAAGTTAATAATCTATTATAGATTTTTTTTATGTTTGCAGCTAATAGCAATATTAAGCAGAATATCCTTATGTTTTAGAGTTGTGATTCATTGCTTATCCAAAGTTTATGATAATAGGAATAGTTAACATGTGAAGACAGTAGGTCCTCACTACACGTTCTCTGCCTTTGTCTCTCTCTCTCTCTCTCTCTCACACACACACACAATTTTATTTCAATATGCTTGGATTAACTAGACTATTGAATTTCAATTTGTTATGCTCATTTACAAAATAGTCTTATTCTTGAATTTGTTAGAGCTGAATGAAAATAGTGTGTTTAAGGCTGATCATAATCTTTCTCATCATGTTTTCCTTAATGTGGTATTCTAAGATTAAAAGAGATGACAAGATAATGTGTGTTGAAATATAAAAGTCAGGTTTGTGGCTTTGCGACAGCAGTCAGAAGGGGGGCTGCCTAGCTGGCCCACCCTGGGAGTGCCCTCAGACATTGTATTGGTCTGTGATGTCCCCAGCTACGCCAGTCCCCGTTACTCACTTGGAAAGAGCACTTCCCGCAGCCCTCTGCTGCATCATTTTCTATGGCCAGGTTCAGCACGGGGTGACAACCCTGCCCATACAGCCCTGCTTTCTGTGGGGCAGCTGCACTGCCCATGACCCTTGTTTTGTTTGTGCCCAGAGGCTGATTGCCTATTGTCCAGCTGTTGGCAGCTGGCTTCTGAAGCCTTTAACCTCTCTGGGTGTGTGTAGACCAAGATGGCATCCTTAATTTGAATGAATGAATAGGATATGCTTACTACTTTTAAAATATTGTCCAGCAAAATAGGCTGAAAAGGTTTAAAAAAATTAGTTACCTTTGATAACAGAGGCTAAATGTGACATGTAGGATATATATTTTGGACTTCAGCTTAAATAAGTCTTTGTGGTTGCCATAGCTCCTGATTACTTTTGCCCAGTTGTGGGTAGCATATATATGTATATGTATAGCATGGACATAGTTTTGGTTACCCTTAAAAGTAATCTTTGGAGCTTTGTTTACTGTGCTGAATAATACGTACCAAATAGGAAATGAATCCTGAAACAGCTGTTCTTGTTGGTTAAGTCCTCTTCTTATTTTTGTAATGTAAGGATTGGCTTTAAAATGTTATCAGTCTTCCTGAACTGATAGGCATTGCCTTTTGCAAAATGTAAATCAAAATTCCCCAGCAAGAAAAAAAAAAAAATAATTAAATATGTTGAACAAAAATGCAATTCTGAATCTAAAATGTCTGTACAATAAATAACATTGTTTTTGAAGGGGACTGTCATGTGACAGCTTTAAAATATGCATCTTAACTTCAGTTCCTTGTGCAAGCCTATGTATTTCCTTTTTTCTAAGTTTTTGATGGCAGCTGCCCAAACAGTTCTATGAATTGAACTTAGATTTGAAGCTAAAAGTAATTTTTTGAAAATAAATTTTTATTTCACGTCTTACAGAGAGCATGATATGTAGTACTAGTGAAAAGCATTCACAACACAGTTCATTCTTTAATTCTGATTCTGTGGTCCTATGGAATAATTTCTGATTCTTTCAGCAGTTTCTTTCAGATTATCTGGACAACTTGAGACACAGACTACAATCAGGGCACAGACACAATCGGAGCATCAGAAGCTCTTCCTCCAAAGAAATAATATTAACTTAAGATGACAAAAGTAGGAAGGCTATTCTATGTCTGTACAAAATATAGCATATATACTGCATTTTCGTGTAACTTATTTCTCAAGTCTGAAGCCCAACTTAAGAGGGCAGCAATCATGTACCAGCTGGCAGCATTCTCCAGAGAAATAGAAGCAATACGCCATAGAAATGGTCTGGTCATGACATACTTTTCTTCCCATTAGAGAAGAGAATAACAAAATAGCAGCTCTTCTGGTTTCATAATACCACAGAATTTCCTACAAAATAGTGGAGGCTAGGGCAAGATGTGGAATAAGTTACAATTATAAAGAGTAGACTGACCTGCCATTGATTCAGTTTTCCTTTTGGCTGGAAATTTTACATTATAAAATATATTTTTTCAAAACTTTGCATTATAGTATATATATTTTGCTTGTCAAATTTCTTGTTCAAATGACTGTCTTTATTACATTGAAATACTGAATTTCTGCAACTTGCTTTATTTTTTTCTTTTCTTTTCTCTTATTTTTTTCTTTCTTTTTTTTTCTTCTAACACAAAATAAATCAAACAAGGTAATAATGCCAAAGTAAATCAGACCTGTAGACTTGAAGGCATCATTTGCTGTTCAGCCTAACTTCATTGGAGTGTTAGTAGAAGACTAACTCTTCCAGACAACTTCTAATGAATTTCTAAATACATAAATAATTTACTTATTGGAGGTGATATTTATATTAAAAAAAAAAAAAAGGCGAAGAATAGACACACTGAAATATATTTATGGTCACGTAAAAAATGGAGTGACCTGTTGAAGATGCACATTGGTACTTGAGAAGGACAGAAAATGCTTAGGAAGGTTCCATGAAACTCATGAAATTATTGTGTATATATAAGAAGTAATAATGTCATCTGTTTTTTTTTTCTGTTTCCTGTTGATTGACTTTTATAGCTTGCAAACATTATGCTGGATTGTAAATTGCAATAAATTTAATCAAGAATTATTTTATTCAGCCTACTAATGAGGAATAATAACGTATGTATCAATTAGACATGTCAATTTGTGTGAAGAAAAAGATTTACAAAAGGATAGTAGGTAAAAAATATCATTGGTATCAATTCACTTCATTATTTTTAATTTGCTGTGAATATTGAGTGCTTGCAACATAAAATCATTCCTCAATTAAAATAAAACAGCTGTACTCCTATCAGCTTTTCCTTGCTTGTTGTTGCTTACACATTAGCAGTTGTCATTGGCTTCCGTCTCATGTCATTTCATTAATTTGAAACCATAAATGGGTAAAAAATAATATAATAATAAAAATCTTTGGCTTGTCCATTCATTGACTAATGTATATAAATTATTTTTTCAGATTGCACTGAAGGAACAGAATTGTATCGGCAGCATATCAAAACTGTGACAAAACCCTGGCCTCTTCTCTTCTCCAGAATCAGCAAAGCAACAGTAGTTTGTGAGCACTTCATTCACTTTGGCACTTTTTTATTACTCTAGATTCCTTTTCTTTTTCCCTAGGCAATTTCTAGTAAACTAGATCCCACAAATGTGTTACAGTGTAAATGAGAAGGATGAATTCTGAACTGGTTTGGTTTGTAGCTTGCTTTCACCATAGAATCTAACAAGTCTCTCTGCTTCCTTTATTAACATGTCTGTGCCTTTATTTAGTTTTCCATGATAACACAGAGCATGTTTGTGTTTTTGAGTGACACATGTAGCTCTGTGGTTGTCCTTAATTCTCTTCAAATAGATCAAAAGACTGACAATAAGAGCACATTTATAGAGAGAAGCATGGGAGTTGCACAAGCTATTTCTGCAAACCCAGATGTGAAAATGTGGTGCATAATTTCTTCTGTTAAATTCTGTTTTTCTAGCAGTAAGTTCTTAACAGCCTTTCAAGATTTACATCGGTCTACCTTACCTTCTTATCATCTGGTTATTATTTTCATGGAAAGGTAAAAAAATAACAACAAACAAACAAAAAACACAAAAACCAACCAACTTTTAAAGGTTACCCATATATCCTTACATAGGATATAAGTATGCTGGAAGAATGGATAATTACATGTTTTGGATTTGAATAGAAACGAGTAGTCTCCCAGATGACTGTGGTTTCAAGAAATTAAGGTAAACTGTACTTCTGATTATTTCTTTTCTGCAGCCAGTGTTGCAGGTTTCCATACTTTTACATCCATCTGGATGAATGCATTTTTCCATGGTATATTTTTATTTTTTTGTTACCAGTGAGAGCTTTTTGATAGAACTCCCTAGAATAGAATTTTCATACCTGTAGGGAGGCCGAACACATGGAATCTGAATCCCAGTTAACAGTGAATTCTCTATTATGGGAAGTAAAAGCATATGAATGTCTTCCTCAGCTCTGAAAGTGGAAGCTGATGCTTCCTTGTATCAGAGAATTTAAACTAATGATTATTACAGTGCTCTTTCGCTTATTTGCTTCTCCATAACTGGAACCAGTCTGCTAAGTTTGTGTGAAGTTTTTGGAGTTTATGCTAAAATTTCAACTAGCTGAAATTATCTGCATTTCACTACTATTGAAATAATAATATATTTAATATATTAAAATATTAAATAATAACAGTAATAATAATAAAAACGCATGAACTATGATTCTTTCTATGAATTCACTGAATTTAAGGAAAAGAATATTGCAGAAGCTGAACACACCTTCAATTTTTGATAAACCTAGGGTGTCGTCGTTTAACATTGATGATTTGTTAGAAAAAAGGCTATGTTAGTTTAATGCTGTACTTTTGAATAGGTATCTACATATTTCAAAACTGAATAAGAAATGTTGCTGAAAATCACAGACATGTCTAACATCCAGGTATGCAATTTATAATGTATAAGAGCATCCACACTGAGACCTGAGCTGATTAATTTATCCCAGATAGTATATCTCTGCAATCTTTCACACTGCATTTGGTGCCAGATTTCTTGGGTGATGTTTGGAGAAAGAATTTTTGCCTTCTATGTGACCAGCATTAGAAAGCTTTCAAAAATCTGGGGGACAATGACAAACAGAAAGCACATATCACAGGATTGATTGCTGAATTTCCTAAATTGTAATTAATTATGAGCTGGGACACTGTTATTTACAAATAAAGCTTGTTTATGTCAGTTAGTATCAACACTGCCCATTGTTTTATATTTCCTCTTCATATTCCTGATTTTTATTTTTATTTTTTTATATTGTAAGTTGCAAGTTGTCTGTGAAGTCCTGTTAGTGTTGGAATCAGTTCTGTGACTTTCTTCATTCCCTTTTGACAGAACTTCATTCCTACCAGATCCATCCTGATGGGCTCTGGTGTGGACTGGCAGCTGTCTGTGCTCCCACTCTGCTACCTGGGCACAAGTCATAACATGGAACTTAGTTTTTCTTCTCTGTGGAGCACAACCACCACCTACGATGAACTATTATTCTCACTATAGTGTTGATACATCTGTTATCCAACTGTTGTGGCAGCTAAGCTTTAAGCTTAAGATTTTATAAAGCTACCAATATGCAATCTAGGTTAATGGGAAAAGGAACACATTTTGAATCAAATCATTATAAAGAGAAAATGGAATTTTGTTTCCTCATGTTCTTGTAACAAACCCATCATCCTGTTTTTCTGTGCAGTAGGCAGTATTCATAGAATCAAAAGTAGATCTTTTAAAAACAAAATTGAAGTTAATTTCACCAACCATGTGTCAGAAATTTCTACCCAGTTTGGACATTATTTGTCTATGTGAAGCACTGATTTCATGTTTAGAAGTTCAGCAAGACCTGAAGTGACTTGCTTTATATAGACATTTAGTATTGCCCTACACACTAATACTCCTTTAGTATAATAAAATATATGTCTTTGCCTCTTTACTAGAAGTTACAGAAAAGTCTTCTCATCATCCAGCTAAGAAAAGCACCATGGCTGGTTCTGCGCAGGAGCTGCATGAATACATGTGGAGCAGAAAAGTTGCTCTTTATAGCCAGCTGTAAAATTCTTTCAAACCCTGTGAATGTTAAGCCCGAGAAGGTTTTTCTCATTGGCGTTTTCTGAGATACAGATTAGCTTCAGCATACCAGCCTTCAGCAGTAAGTACAAGTTAAGATTTCCCTCCAAGCTTACACTTTATTGGTGAAACTCCACGTCAGACAGTCTATTTCAAGAACAAAAGCAGCATTTGGTGCCACTAAACTACCAGAGAACATGGTCCAGATTTGACAAACATTGCAATTAGTTGCTTTTGTGTGCTTATGCACAGTGCAAATGCTGTAGAATGTTTTTCACAATACAACATTGCCAACTGATAATCACTGGAGCATTAAAAATACCAAAAGAATTTGTGTATATCCTACAAGCTGCAGGAGGATAAGAAAAAGTAAACAGAAACTAACAGCTGAATTTTTCCGATGATGCCATTCCTTGTGTTTAACTGATTCACTTTGAAATGTTACTTTTTGTCAGTTTCTCTAGAATCTGATTAGAAAACCCTAAACCAATGTGAAAATGCTTTTGTTTCTGTCCTAGTTTTGACTGTGTGAATTTTTTAGAACATTTTCAGTTTGATTATGCAGCACCAAAAGTTGCAATTAAACTGAATTTGCAATTGAAACTGCTCATTTTAGTTAACTGTCAAATTTACCATTGCATTGTGAAACAGCGGCCTTCACTATTGTGAGGTGTTTTGAAAAAACAAACAAACAAAAAAAAACCAACAGACTTTTTAAACAGGGGAAAATGTCAAATCTCTCAGTCCTATCACAGTGAACTACTGATTTAAAGAGATACGCAAACAACAAAGCAAGTGACTCTCTAAACACAGTGGCATCTTTTCTAGGTGTTGTCTTGAATTATTTGGACACTATAAATACGGGCAGTATTGAATGAAATCTTTTAATCTATTTTGTGAAATGTATCTTTCAAAGGTAGGTAGAAGGTAATGTTGCTTTAAAGTAATCTTGTGATAACGTATTTGTTTTAGGGATATCTGACATGCCATGTTTTACCGGGTGCTATGACGCAATGTGATGGATATTGTGTGTTATATAAAAGACTGTACAAATCTTAATATCTCTGTTCCTCCGTTTTAGCATGTGATGTACAGCTCTGTGTACATAGAGCATCTCAGACTAGTGTCTGAGACTACCCTTTTCCTCTAAGCCCTAGGCATTTTTATCACTGTGCCAATAAAAGGAAAGGGATTTATGGGGTACTGCTTTTTAATTCATTCAATTCTCTGTTCATTGTGAGGTTAATGTTGTTGATCTATTTTTCTCTTGAAACAAATAAAAACAATATGTGCTGACACTGACTTTGACTTTTGACATGGGAGATAGAGGTCAACATTTAATTCTATATTTATAGACTACATGAACAATATTATCTGTATTAAAAACTGTTCACTCAGTCCTTGTCATTTTACAACTTAGTTCAGTAGCTTATATCACACTGAACATTTTCTCCAACTGTGATCAAGGTGCCATCATTCACAGAGCTACACTTAAGGGGTTGTCAGCCTTTCCATTAAAAACACCTTTTTTTCAGGGGTTCATAACTTGACTAGCTAAAAAAAATTACATCAGGACAGACCTGGGGCTTTAATTTAAACAAAATATACATTTAAAAATAGCCTAAACCCACAATCCCCACCCCTCCCCCACCAAAAAAAAAAAGCTAGGAAAAAAGCTAGGAGCTGATTGGCTTATCACATGTTCAGTGGCCATTTTTACTTATCATATTAAAATGATTTATCAAGCAGATATAACATTACCTAAACATTCATCCATTTATTTCTTTTTGAAATATTCTTGTCTGTTTATATTTGAGAGGCTCTTGTCTGTCCATTACTAGACGTCTCATGCCCAGACTGCTCAGTTATTGTATACGCCTACTGTAGTTAGTGATGAGATTATTATAATTCCTGTGCATAGTACAACTGTACCTGTGGAAGTTTATACTGCTGAAGACCACTTTCCTTCTCAAATGGAAATAAGCCCTTATAACCAAATTTTTACTTACTACTACTTTTAGTTTTTATTACTTCTGCAGGAAAGGAGAAGGAAGATAACCCAGTTTTATCCAGACTGGATGCAGAGGTACTGTGTTTATGCATGAGCATTCCTTGCAGTATGGAACAGACCCTTCAGATCCTTGGGACAGGTAAATCTGAGATGATTCCACTAGGACAAATCTTTAGACAATCAAAGTTATTCTCACTTCCCTGGTATAATGACCTTTGCTAATTTTTTATCAGCTAGGGCCTGGCACTTCGGTGTGTTATTTCTTCCTTGAAAGAACTATTTTGTGAAACCTAGTGAAAAAAAAAAATATATATATATATATATTTTCCCCCAAATTGTAACAAATGCTGTGGGGCACTGTTATTCTCACAATATGGTAATTCTGGGGTAACTCCATCTTTGGTTCTTATAAATCACAAAGTATTAATTTAAGTGAATGAGCCATTATAACTTGAAATGTATTAAAGAAAAATCCTGCCACCATGTTGTAAATTGGAGTCAGTGGTCTTACTAGCTTGAGTAAGCATACTTTGTTTTATTCATGTTTTTAGGGTCCAGTCCTTTGGTGTACCTTATATTCAACAAAAAAGATGAAGTACTAATGCAATTAATATTAATCCTAATTTGTTTTCAGAGATTATTTTGTCTTCCTTTGGTCAATGGCAAGAAATTTGAGATTACTGCCTATTTGCATTGGAAGATAACATGAATGTTTTCCATAGGCCACATAGATGCTTTATCCATGTAAATATGTAATTCACTGGTAGTAAAAGAATGAAAAAAATGCATTAACCCTTACAGTTTAATCTATGAGTTTTTAAAATGTCTAAGTATATACCACATTTATATATTAAAACAAAACAAAAAACTATTGCAATCTGTAAGTGTTTGAAATATGTGGGGTTTTATAGTAGTATGCATATATGGTGGTCCATGGTAACTGACAAGTTGTTTTTTTTGTTGTTTTTTTTTTTAAGTAAAGCTCATAGAAATTAATATGCAATTTTTAAAGTGTTCAGTAATTTGTATATAGGTCTTGGAAGACAGAGAACCTACCACATTTTTTGTGTGTCTATCTTAATAAGGGCTGTGAAACTGAAACACTGATGGATCGTGTTACATACCATGCATCTCTGAAAAGATTTTCATTAAAACGAACTCATAAAGAGACTTAGTGCTGCTTCTCAGCAGATGGCAAGAGGTGTTTATTTGCCTTATGGAATTCTTACTGTTTATATACAGAGAAATGGAGAGGACAACTCTGAAGGATCTGGTTAATTCTTGTAGGACTATTTAATATGGATATCATTAGCATTAAAAGTGTACAGGAGGTTTGGTTATATGTTCTTTTTCTAACGAGCCCTACGCTTGCATTGAAATTATTCCAACTATTGGACTTTCTTGGGAAAAAAAAATAGAAATATAGCTTCCTGATGTGGAATTCTGAAGTAGAATAACATAGGGGCTTCTTTTAATAGTCAAACTTTTATTTTCCATTAGGTTTCTTTCTTCCCTTCACTCTCTCAGTCAATTCTCTGTTAAATAGCTCCTGCTCTATTTCTGGCACTTTTGAACTTTATTTTTCTTTCCTTGTCCTTTTTCCTTCCATCTGTTTGCTGGTTTCATTGTCTCTTAGCTGCCATTCCCCATTATTACATCCTTCAATCTGCAAATCCTCTCCCATATGTGTTCTTGTCCTTTCCTAGGCCTCCTGCCTTTTGATTTTTTCCAGATCTCATTTCCTTTTCACCTGATCTGGCTTTATTCAACTCTGCTCCTGTCTATCTTTCGGCCTGTCTCAGGCCTCCCTTTTTCCCTCTGTCCAGTTGTGGATCCATAAACTAAACAAGACTTTGGCAGCAGATGTCAACAAATGTAGTGTTCAGACCAGAGCTTGACAGCTGCAAAAGGAAAATGGGGATGTAAAAGCCAAACTTTTGATTCGGCTGGTGTGAATACTTTTTAATGGATAAAATATTCAGTGAATACAGCCTTTTTTCTGCTTGCAAATTTTCTTGCAACAGATTGAGACATTCTGTATTTTACTTAGTTAATATTAATTATGATTTTTTTTTTAACTTGCATTTGAATTTATCTTTTCCTGGTATGTTTGCAACAGTTTTTGGAACGAATCACACTTTATACTGTTGTAATCACTTGCAAAGATATAAAATATTATGTAAGTTCTTTGGAATTATGAAACTAAGAATTGTGAACACTGAAGATTCTGTAAACATAAAACTGAAAATTCATAATTATACATTTTATAGCTGGAGCATTATTTAAATTGAAATTTAAGATATTATTTGAGGTTAGAATTTATTTTTTCTAGTAAGAAAGTTTAAAGAACAGCCATACATTTTCACATGAAATTACATTTTAAGTTGGAAATGACCAAATGTCAGTTATATTTCCCAAATCCCTCTAAAATTTCTGAACAAGGAATCTTAATAATTTGTGAACTGCCTGATCTCTGTAAACTGGGTATCCTGCATTTGTGCTATCTAAAGATGAAGCTTTAAAGATATTGTCAAAGAAATTGTCTGGGTTTTGTTTGTTTTGTTTTATTGGTGGCATGTTGTTGTTGTTGTTGTGGTTTTGTTTTGTTTTAACCTGTCGTCTTTTTTTTTTTTTTTTACTGAGAAGGGCTGCACTACGTTCACAGGAATGCCAGCACAGTGGGAATGTCAGCATAGCTGTGTGTGTCAGGTGATACTAGAAATGCACATCCCTGTAAATAGTAAACATATTAACACCATGTTATCCCTAAAACACTATCTAGTTATGATATATATATGTACACATATACATAATGATATCTCTATCAAAACTATATAAAGACATACTGAATTTTAAATGAAAGCCTAAAAGGCTAATCTAGTAATTGCACACCCTGTCCACAAGACTGTTAAATCATGTCCCATTCACTCGAAACTATTTCAAAATGTTTGTTCTTGCTTTAAATAAGAAAAATTAAAACAAACAAAAAATTGTTTCTACATTAGCAGTGTTTTAGTTACCCAATTGAAAAAAAAAAAAAAAAAAGTAATTCCCCAGCCTGAAGGCGTTTTACAGGATTATATTCTTTGTTAAAGGAAGAAGAGGTGTAACCTACTGTGTGGTGACCTTTATTTTGGCTGAAGACTAATAGACATTGAGCTCTGCAGAGTGAAAAGTCTCCCAGGAAATTGCATACTAATATCACCTTATTTACATTATTGTTTTCTAGTTCAAATAAGGGTGGTATCAGTGCTATGGATGTTGTTTTGCCGCTCTGTTTAGTAGCTGAAAAGCTGCAGATGTCACCTCTCTCCCACCCCAATGGGTGTTTCTGCATGTCTGTCCCTCACTGCCCTCTCCAAAGCAAAGGGCAGGTATTCTTCTCCAAAACAGGATATCGTTGAAGCCCTCTGCTTCTCTTACAGCTTCTTCCCCAGCAAATGTTGGCTTAAATCTTTTTAGAGAAAACTGAAGGTGTCCTGGATTTCTTCCCATGCTTGAGGATAGAGGCTCTCCTCTGTGGCTTTTACTCTAGTCTGAAGCAAAACCCAAATTCCTGTTTGCATTGACGCTATTTTGTCTTGCAGGCAATCCCAGTGGCCTTACTCTTCAAGAGGAGGAGAGCACCGTGAGCTCTTCTGCATGTACAGCTAAAGGTGAGCACGTACCTTGTGAGAAGCAACACCACTACTTTGCTGGGTGGTGAACACAGGGACACCAAGCTTGCATTAAGACCCATCAGCAATATCTTTGAACCAATGCACCTTCAGAAGTGGAAGAATTGTAATGAAATATTTTTTGTCTAAAGAATGTTATTGCTTCCTGCCTGAGAACAGCCCACATATGTGGAATCTACCCACATATGTGCTTAGTACATATGTAAGTATGCTGTTTTCACATCTATTTACTTAAGTTTTTACGCCTGTGAAAGAGAAGAGGGGAAGAAAAGAAGTGACTCAGGGGCTGGGTATCTGCCTCTATTTGTCGGGAAGGTGCTGTCTCCTGAGACATTATTTACCCATCTTAACTGGTAATGATCCTCCAAAGCTCAAAAAAACAACCACAGCAGTGATGAATGTTTGCTGATGGACATCAGATGTTTTGCCGGGGTTTAAAAGAGTCTAGAAGAAATCAGATTCCTCAGTCTTCAGCAGAGTTAACAGGTGTTTGTATCAGAGAGGTAATGAAATATTGCCTCAGTTAAGGATATAGTGCTGTGGAGTACCCATAAATCAGAATATTCTTCTTGTTCTGAGCTGACTGAACTTGCTTTCAGTAGTTCAGCATATCTTTGTTTATAAATCTAAATGCTATTGTGTTGTATTGTACTTTGCAGTGTAATAAAGTGTAACATTCAACATTAACTGGTCAGGCTTCAGTGATAACAAAAGTTCAGCAGGCTGGTGGCACTCTGATCAATATTGCTTTCTATTTATAGTATTGTTACAAATTGAAGTTTTATTTAAATTAGACAATGCTGAGAAGCTTAGAGTAGATCAATAAGCTAAAATACAGTAACGGATTTTAATTCATGTCTGATATGCTGCTACTGTTTTGTCACATGCATCCTTAATGTCCCTTAAACAAAATCACATTTACGTATACCGTAACAGACTGTTGTCTGGCAAAACTGCAAAACTGTTTTAAAGAAGAAAGACTGTCACTGTGCAATGAGCAGCAAAGGTGATGGATAGGAGAGAAAAACAGAAAATAGTTTGTGTTTGGTTAGGGATTTGTTGTTTGCTTGATTTGCTGTTTTCTTACTCAGTACAACAGTCTGTTTTCATATTCAGTGCATCAGATTAGCCCAAAGTATTTATAGAATGTATACCACATAGCTAGTGCTAATGCTTCGATTCTGCTCTCATCTTTGCGCCAACATATACCATACCCAATGACAGCAGTACTGTTTTTCTGTGACTTCATCTATGTTGTGAAATTAGATTTTGGTTCAATATAACAAGTCTTGTTTTTAGAGACAGGTACAGCCACCAGATCTTGAGTTTTGACTGGTGATATGGAGACCCAACAACAATTGAAAAATACTTTTAGGACTTTTGGTTGAATTAAAATATGAGGTTATCCTCCAGTTGTTAGAATTTGATTTCTGTCAGTTCTATGATTAGGTGATAGTTCATATGATAGTTCAATGATATCTGAACAGTTCAACCTGAGTGCGTATATCAGCTGAAAACAAAGGAGATGACATATTCCTGCACACCCACTTGACACAAGAAGGGAATTATCAAGCATCTTAATTATTATATTAATCATCACGGTCAGTTTGCAGAACTAACAAAGTCTCTCTAACACTATCCAAAATAAACTTAAAATGATGGTGCCTGAAACATGAGTACAGAGATTTAACAAGGCCTCTGATTTCTCTCAAGAAGTGTTTTGAGATGGATGATTAATAGGGGGACTTGCCATTAGACACTGTTAATTTTTAAACAAGATCTAAATCTTCTCACAAAAATTCACATTTTGTTTTCCAAATGCAAGCATAGGTGTTTTAAGAGATGGGGGAATAATTCAGTCTGACCTTCTAGGTGCTGCAGGTAATAGAAACTTGATACAAAAAAATAAAAAAAAAAAATAAAAACTGTTTATACTGCATTGCTAACAAGTCTAGAATTTCACCCTCCCCAAAAGATCCAGCACTTCCTTTCTAACATAGTAATTCTAAATGGCAAAGCCTGAGATAAACGTCCTATCCACACTTCCTTAACCTTCACATCTCCTTTGGGTCACACAGATATGGTGGTTCTATGCATTTGTTATATACTATCCCCGTACTATTACTTTATTCAAAACCTCAGCTTGGATTTGACTGCTGTTTTTATTCCTTTTCACTTGGTATTTCAGAGAAAAGCAAAGGCAGGCCAGAGAAGTAAAATGAGTAAGGAGGAGTGAGACACGCTATCTACCAATGGCATCTTGTGTGGGGATGAAGGGCACTGAACATCCTCTGTTTGGTGTGGAAGGGTCTGAGCCCATGGGAAAGTAACAGCACAGCTGACTGTTTTGCAGTTTGCCCTTTACTGGTACCTTTGTCCTCTGCATTACCTTGTTCTCAGGGTCAGTACTTTTTGCACACTGCCTGGTAGTTGTGTCCCCTGAACTGAAGTTGTCTTTTTTCTTCTGGCCTTATGTTTACCTACGAGTCTCCCTTCCTTGTTTTATTTTTTTCAAACTTTTTTTTTTTTAATACGTATTTGCTTTTATTTCTCTCCCCTCTTTGCTGCCACTAGACAGTTCCCCATTCTTTTACTGATTGCTCCAGCTGCCCACCTTCTTGGTGTGTGAAATAACATTCACACCAGACAGAGGAGGAGGTGAAGAGGAGACTTAACTTCAGCTGTGGGCACAGCTTGGGGGCAGCTGCTTTCTAGCAACGGGAAACATCAGCATCTTATGAAAGAATTTCTGGGGTTGGTATTCCCCAGATCAAAATGTAAAAGGGACTCCACTTCATCCAGAGATTATATTTATGTATGTGTGTGTATATACGTATACACGCACACAAAAATAATATTTTCTTAAATCTTGACCTTCTTTCAAGAGATAATCTTCCTCCTCCACCCAGCAGCGATGAGAATCTTCCTGAGAGACCTAAACCTACAAAGTGTAAAAATGGGAGAAAGATTATCTTGTGCCTTTTCTGGTTTTTTTTGTCATCATTCTCCTTTTTGGTTGGATGACAGCACCACGATCTAGAGAGAGAGTGAGACAAGCAAACTGGCTGTACTCTGCCCCATTTGGCAGAGAATACTAAGATCCTCTGAAATTAAAGTTCATAGTTTTAATAGCATTTTTGAGACCTCATCTTGCATATTAGAACTTAGCCAGGTATTAGGTAATTTAGACAATAAATTCTCTTCAAAGTGACCCGTCATCTTAGTATTTATTTTTTATTTTTTTCTAGAGGATGTAAGGCATAAAAGCAAGCTTTGTAGTTTTATATCTGTCAGCATGTCACATAAATATCTCAGTAACTACTGATCTTATCACCGTAAAACTTCCATTTATACAGTTAGACATGTCATGTTGGTCAGTTGTGCAAAAAGTTAAGCACATGCAATATTAAACTCCAACCCATGCCAGCTCCATTAGCCCACATCTTGAAGTTCTCTCTGAACACTATTAGAGGAGAAGTGGGGGAGGAGGAGGAAGAGCAGACGGCGGACTCAGATGAGGATGGACGCATGTTGAAAATTGCTGAAATGATGAAAGGGATTGCAGAGGGATGTTTGGAGTCTCAGTATTTCCCCCCAAATCAAAAGATCTATTTTCTGCTTGATGGATGACTTTAATAGTTTTAATGACCTCATATAATTTGATTGTATTGTTCATTTTTATTAGATCAGTCTAGCAGCGTTTCAAGCTGTATCACCTTTGCATGTCCAATCTCAACATGCCATCTTAACACTTAGATTACTTTTGCAGCATTTTAAAATAACAGCTAAATTCAGCAAGTACTGAAGTTACTTAATTTTTAGGGTTGAGGCTGGTTTCTAACTCAGACTCGGCAGGAATGTGTCTTTAAAGAGCAGTGTATGCAATTAGTTATCTGGAGTAAAGTTTATTGGGAGTAATAGTTTAGAAATTGTGCAATCTGTTGATTTATGTTTTTAAAATTCCCATTAATACTGCAATTAATACTGATCACTTCTTGTAAGGTCTGCTGCAGTTTGTGTTTTAGGCCTAGTAGGCTGAAGTAGTCCATTTCTAGAAGTATCTTGCACAGTAAGTTATTTGTAAGGCCGGGCTTCCTCAGATTAGTGATGTTAAAGAACAGTTTTATAAAAACATGCATGCTTAATTGTGTGCCTAATTTGACCAAGTAATTCATACCTTTTAAGTATGGAGGCTGTAGCAAAAATGACTGAAAATATGTAAGTGGTCCACTGTGAGGCCTAGACACTAAATTGGCTACTTGCATGCACATATGTGCTTCCATAGATACTTGCAGCAAATTGCAGATAAGTTAAGCATTAAGTGCCAGGCATTTTTTTGTGCTTGGGCAAAATGATCCTGCCATTGGAAAATATTAGAAGATTCATTAACTTTGGATCTTTATTCTTGTTTTTACATTTTTATGGATTTGGCAGGGTAGCACATTATTTTCTCAAAGAAATGCAGAGTACATCTCCCATACTATTCTCTACAGAAATACACGAGGCTGCATTTTTTTTTTTGGCAGGGCTGATAGCAGAAAATCTCTTTTTTATGTTGTTAATGATACAAAATTGGCTTTGCTCTGGTATTCCCCACAGAAAATAGTGCACTAAAAGTAGTGGTGTTTAAATTTGGATGTCTTCAGGAATGTCACAATATAAATATATTGTGACAATATATGTCCAAAATTCAGAAACAGTAAAATACTTGCAATGCTATTAACACATATACTTATGTAGTCTCCAATTTTTCACTTATCAAACTGTTTAATTTAAGACTTGGTTGAGCATGCTTGTCAGTGAGTCCACCATTGGCATGACTGGTCATTATATAAATATTAGAGCCAACCTGGATATGCCAGCATCCCAAATGAAGAGGAATCAAGGAGAATTTGAGTAGTGGCCTTTTTCCCTTCTTCTGAAGGAGACATTATCAACTCATTAGCTACAAGCCTGCACGGAGGCCCCAACTGTGACTCTTAAAGCAAGAAATACATTTCTTGTAGTTAAGATTGACTTTCAGCATGCCAGCTGTCCCTCTTTTGGAAGGAATGGCCTTATTTTTCAAGTAGAACATGTGCCATCTTGATTACCCAAACTCTTAATTCAATGCTGTTTAATGCTTTGTCTCCTCAAAATATCCCTTATCTCCAGCTTTGATTGGTGGGTAGATGTACCAGTACTGATCAGCTTAATTACCAGTGTGAGGTAGCGCAATGCAGACATGAGGTAGCAGCACACCTTTCCCAGCATTCTGAGGTAATTAACCAAAAAATATTTCCCTGCCACCTGTCTAGCCTTGGAGAAAATCCAGTTTTCTTTCCAAGCTAGGAGAATGGGGGATCATAGCAGAATTTGGGTAGCAGGATGGTTTATCCATATTTTCTGTTCTTTTTTGTCAACTACAGTGGTCATTCCAGAGGCTAAGACTGCTTTTCCTCCTTCTTTCCCAACTTACAGCATGGCTTCTGCAGCAAAGAAACTAAAGAAGTAAGGTGAGCCATACAGGAAATTATGGGCTATAATGTTCTAGGGTCTGTGAGGACAGGAGTACTAAATGTACCTTTGGATGGATCAAGTGCAAACACAAACAAGGTTTGGTCTTACTGTGGCCCAGCTAAAATTACTAATTTTCTCTCAGTTGTTCAAAGCTTAAACACAGTCTGGTAGCATATTAAAAACTTAAATTTTGTGAGTGTTCAGTACTTAGATGAAATGTGCTGTAATTCTTACCATGCCTGAGTGAAAACATATATAGTCTATTTACATTGATTATCTACAGCAAACTAAATATAAAATCTCTCACTCCTTGGTGCTTGCATTGATAGTGTTCAAAACCAAAAGCAACACTATAGAACATCACAAAAATATAACCTGCATAACATAATGTTGCTTTTAGCGTAATTTATTTTGAATAATTTTACATCTTGTATTTAAGCTTATACTGAAAAGGCATGTCATGAAGTAAAAAGTGCTGACAGTAATTCTGGACTAACTTCTGAGTTCTGATGGCTTTCCATATACATGGAGCATAAACTGTGTGCACTAATGGGTGTATTTATCCATCCATGAAGAAGACATCTATGGTTAAAGCATCCCAGCTAACCTAAAAATATTTTTCAGTGACACAGACATACCATACAGTATCAAATAGTCTTTAACTGGTTTTGATTCAATGAAGACTGTACAAACCAAATAACCATTGTACTGAAGTCCATTCACATTTTTTGTTTCCAGAAAACAACTCATGTTTGAGACAAGTTCAATTATCTGTGGTTAGATTTTTTTATTTTTTATTCTTATGCTAGAATAGTTATTCTGCCATAGTTCAGGAATAGCTAATGGTATTTCATTCAAGCCTCATTTAAAAAACAAAATCCACGCTTTTTGGCAGGATACAAGTGGGAAGAGATTTAGTCCACAATATATATTTTATTCTGGCATATAGGAGAACAGTTGGTGGAAAATGTTTTCCCCTGTAGCCCGTTAGAAACTTAACTATCTGTCAGTGATTGCTATGAATGTGGTGCATGACATGTCATGAAAATTCACATAAATAAAAAGGGAAAAGCATCCTGTTTCATGACTGCCTCTATGGAACACTCAGGAAGAAATCTATGATGAGGAGAAGAGAAGGGTTTTATATTCAAAATTTTTAAAAGTAAGTCTCTGGAGCCCTGGTGGGAGTAGTGAGACCTTCTGTGGTAGTTGTTCTAGGATTACATTTATTTCTTTGTCTACCCTGAGCTGAGGGTAATGAGGGAAGTTAAAAGGGAAGTTGTCATTGTCAGTGCTCGTTTGGTTATTGACTCATTGTTCTGAATCGTCCCAGTTGTAACCAGGACACTGTGATACAGACAGATCTTTTTTTTAAAAAAAAAAAAAAAAGAAATTTAAAATTGTTGAAAAAATGTTAAAAAAAAAAATAAAAAATAAAAATATCATAGGCTGCACAGTCTATGAAAATTTATAGAAGTGGAATTAAATTGTTTATGGCCTACCACATTACTGACAGATAAAATGAGGTTTCAGCTATTGGGTATCTGGGTGTACTTGAGCTAGTGACTCTTGTCCCTGTTCCTGTAATACTTTTTAGTCCATTGCAATTTTTAAGAACTTTAGAAGTGTAGAGGAAGGAACCTGTTAAAAAGATCTCGCTTCCACTCACTTCTGTTTAGCTGCAGCCTGATAAACTTGCTTTGCAGTGACCTGTGGCTGTAACTGAGGTCAGCAGGGGTGCCAGAATTAATAAAATGCACATCGACACTTCAGACCCTGCCCATTTAACAACAGAGCTCTGATGTTTGGAGGAAATATTCCCCCACTTGCTCTGTTTCAGCTCAAATCTGTGTAGTAAAACCGCTTAAGTATGGATTTTTATTTATTTATTTTTTGGAGCAGTGATTGGACTGTTTGCTTGGCTGTTTTTGTGAGAATATTCATGGCTTTCACCAAGTTTCATCCTGTCATATTAGGCTCCCCAAACCTTAAATTTAAGGCTGTGATTAGGTCAAAGGTCTCCCGGAGTATGCAAAGGGATGAACTACTGGGTTTTATGAGCAGAACATGAAGGTGTATGCTGTGAGAAGCAGGGAGAGAGACTGTTGAATTTGGGGGTTTGTTCCCAGGACAGCTAATTTAATGGCCTAGAGAAAAAAAAGGAACAAGCAGTGATGAGCTTGAACTTGTGTGTAAAAGAGAAAAATGCTTCTGAAGCATCCAGATTTTCTGAAGGGACCTGTCAGGCAGCTGGTGAGGCCCTTAGTGCGGGTGGCAGGCTGGGGACAGTGGTGAAGGCCAAGCCCTCAGAGGAGGCTGATGTCAGTGCTGAAAAGGCCGCAGCAGTGCAGGGAACAGCTGAGGTGGGCACCCTGTGATGCAGCATGGGCTTGGGGCCCTGAGGGCTCCTGGACCAAAGGACAGGAGGCAGCTTGGTGCTGTTAAGGCCTGCAGGTGGTCCCAGCGTCTGGCAGGTCTCTGGTTGTCTGCAGCTCTGATGTGACAGTTTCTTTAAGCAAAACTGCCACTTTGAGGTATATGTAGCTCATATTTCTTAACACAGCAACTTGCAGTTTCAGTCATTCCATGGAGTAGGTTGTTTTTGTATTACTGGTAGATTATGTTGTTTTCTTTGTTTGTTTTAAGTAATAAAATTTACCTTTAAATATCTTGACAATTTTTATAAAATAAAGTAGTTTATTGGTATTTCTCTGTGATAACTGAGGCATTGACACCTTTGGGCAATGCAGCAAGTCCAAAGATTTAGGCCTAGGCTATAGTGGACATTTCCATGTAGTCAGCAGTGCACACCTGTGTTTTGGTGACAGGAACCATACGAAACCCCGTCTGGAGCTGAAGGTGGCAGCTTAAAAGTAAAATGATTTTACCAATTTGTCTTACCTCCTGTTTAAAGTGTAAAAGGAAGCCAGCTGAATATTTTAATTGAAGCAAACCATTCCATGCTTAGTGCCAGGAAAGTTGTTTAGCAGTAACTTTGAAAAATCCTCAGAAATAAGAATTTATTTTAGAATGCTCTTAGTTCTTCAGCGATATATATATAAGTAGGTTTACTTGAAGTACTATCCATTTTTAGTTAAAATGACCACTGAGATCATTAATCATGATAACAGCATTAATTGCATAAATATCTGATTTGCTGATTTTTCATGTTCACAACTCTATAAGTATGTGGATTAGATGATGAAATAAAAAATGTGCATCTTTATTCCTGTATTGTCTAATTCCTGTTTGCTCTTCTGTTTAGTCTATTTGTTTATCTAGCCTTTTGTCCTATGACTAACTCTGAAGTATGTGTAAAAGTGTGATATTGAAAAAATAAGCTCAGCAATTTTTAGTTAGCTTTTTGTCATGCCCCAAAATGTCTTTTCTGGGTGCATTTTCTGACCTAGATTCAAGTTACAAGCATGAACTTCTGTGTTAGATAAGGAGTACTCAGTTTTGGTTGTTCTTTATCATATGAATTTTTTTGTGTTTTGTAACTGCTGGAGAATTTACACTCTGGGATTCGACGTCTTTGTTTTACTGGTTGTAATAAGGAAAACTTTATTCAAGATTTCTGATGCTAATACATTAAAGGAAAGTTAGTGTTTTTAGTGTTTTTTTTCCCATGGGAATTTATTCTTTAATTCTTTGACTTATTCTTTCAGAGTGAGAGAGAGACTTTAGTGTTATATAATAAAGTAGCTCATGGTACAATTAATACGATGTAGGAAAAAAAGTAACATGATATTCTGAATTTAAATAACTGGAACTGATCAAGGGGGACATCACAATTAAATGCTAGATAGGATTGACGTAACAAATACAAGATGGGCACTACTTCTAAGTTGAAATACTCTGTCACCCACTGACGTATTCTAGGCAAATTTGTTGATAGACTAAACATTTTGATAGTCTTTCCATTATTTCTTCAAGCAATCAGCTTTTAATTTTCTCTTTCTAGTTAATATACTGTGTGTAATAGTGTATAATTTAAACAGAAAACTGTTCTGTTTCATCATAAAAGATTTGTCTGTTACTTTTGGTGTGTAAATCAAGTGGACAGCAAAACATTCTTGAACTTGTTTTTTGAGGTATTTGTTGACAACAACAGGAAAAGAGATCACAGAGACCGCCAATAAGTGTGGACATCAATTATTTTTTAATTGTATAGGAGTACAGTACACTAATTAAAACTAGTATATCTTGCAATGCCAAAGGCAAAATTAATTATTAATTTTTATTAATATTCAGAAGTAGCACAAGGAATACATTAAAAAAGATTTTGTGGCTGTGACTGAGATCTTGTTTTGTTTTATATTTTAGCAAAAATAGTATGTTAGCTAAATTTGAATAGTTAAATATGCACTGAAGACTTTATATATATTGAAGAAGAATGTTCTATTTAGACGAGTTATCCAGTGACAAGAGTTATCCAGTGACAGAGGTAGGAAAAATTCTATAAAATTTCCAGGGCTTTGCTTTAACTGTTTTACCTGAGAAGTATAAATAAATGTTATTCTGCTATTGTTGCTGTGGATATTTTAATTATCAGATTGAATATTTTTGTTATGATATCTCATATTTAGTAGAATAATTTATTTTCGACTTATTCCAGGGTTTGGCTTATCAAGTTAGATGTGACCTGAATTGATTTGCCAAACTTGACGTGCTTCTGGACAAAGTTACTCCTTTATTTGTAAGCTATTTATTTATTTATTTATTTTCCCCACAGGTTAGGCTTCAATCTATATAACTCATTTGGAAACTGCCACTCTGGATCAGAAGCCTATCAGGAAGAGCTTTTGTATGGAAACAGATGTCTTTCACCACTGTTATTGGCCACTTGTTAATAGACCCTGTGTGTATCAGTTCAGCAAAGGTATAGAATGCAAAATTTTAATTTTTGAATGCACAAAATTTGTTTAAAACTTCTAATGGCATTCGTACTTATAACATGTATTGAAAGGAGCATAAGAGTTGTATGAGAGAAAAAAAATGGTGGCTGTTGTGAAAACAGTGATTTGCAAAAAGGCAGCTTGTGTCTGGTGTTTTTTTTTTGAAAGTTGCCTCCTCTTTTGATGGGAATTGGTTATTAGAAACCTTATCAGAGTATTGCATACTGCTGTGAGTTTTTTGTAGGCCAATGAGTTTCAATATACTTGATCCTTTAAGATTAGGCAGGCAAAACTTTCTTCTTGTTATTATTTTTAAACAAAGCTACTAAACCTTGAGAGATTTGGTTGTCTCTAATCTTTATATAGAAACATTATGAGTTCCACCTCTCTTCTCTTAGTGATCTTATAACAACCCCTGTAGTCATTCATGCACTGCATAGAAATATGGACACTTTAGTTAAAATCTAAGATGAATATCTCACGTATCTATACCTTCTTTAGCAGTGTAGAGCAGGACTTCAAAGTTGAGCCTTTGTTTCACCCTAATATCTCAAGCTACTATTATAGCAATACAAAAATAAATTTTGTCTTAAAAACAGTGTTGTGCGTTTGGTTGTTCCAACTACGCAGAGGTTGCTTTTCATTTTGTTACAGCAAAGCAAACTACTAAAAAACTTAGCTTTCCAATGTTTTATTTGTGTGTTCCATGTAAGTGTAGATGCTATTTTTGTCCTCTTCTAAAAGAAGTCTGTTGCCTTATGAAGGTCAGTTTGTGCTCACCCCTTGAATTATAATATTATTAGCAAAAATAAGAGTGATGATAATATCCAGCTTTAGTTTATCATCAGGCCTGTGTTGTGCAGACGTTCATACCTCTTCAGTGCTGTCCATGGCTTGGGAAATGGCACAAGTAACGTTTCTAGTTGCCTTGCATCTCTGTGCTTGTGTGTGTACGTGCACGTGTTTCAGCAAGTAGCAAAGAGGAGGAGTCACCACTTTGCTGTTTCCCGGAGGAATCAGCATATGTGGGAAGATTAGGTTGCTGGAGGCAAACTCTATTCTTCGTTCTACTTTGAAGTACTTGCTTTTCAAACTTGACTGCAGAATTTGACAAAATACAACTCTCGTTTCTCAAAAACAACCAAACAAAAACCAAACCAACTAACCAATCAAAAAAAAGAAATCTTACAAAAAGTTTCCTATCACAGTTCTAGAAAAGCAACTATCAGAAGTTCTCATGTGAATGTACTGCTGTCTAAAGTGAGTGCTGTGTGTTGTCCAGGAAAACCAGAGAGCACCTTATGGAATAACATCAAAGGGAGGCACTTGACAAAGACAGGCAATTTAGATGCTCAGTTCTGGAAATGTATTGACTGAAGATGAAAGCTCTTTAGGGAAGAGACTTTGTCTTCTATTTATATAGAATCTTGCATAATTTAACAAATGTTGGGGACACTGTTAATCTCATCCAACTTTAGATGTCTACAGTGTTAACTGTCAATCTTAAGAGAAGATCAATTGCACTCTAAAAGTGCTGGTTTCTCTCCACTGACTGTAAAGAGAGCCCGCACAAGTAGCTCAGGTGCAGATAGCCTCATCTATATTTGGGCAGACGAATCCTGCTCTAAAACACTGTCTAATATGGCAAAATAATCGTAATTGACATTTAAGAAAAAATCCTTGGGAATGTATCTTGTTCTTAAATCAGCTAAGAAAAATAATGGCAACTGCTGTTTTTAGTTAGTATTAGATTCCAAAGTAAAGTGCCAGGGGTTGGTAGCATAACCACAAAAGCATCAATCTATTCATAGGTTCTTGAAACATTAATTTCTATGATTTTATGATTCTAAGTCACTTTCTTTCTCAGATAAAAGAATAAAGCTGAACACCTGGGTTGTCAATGCTATAACAGCAGTTCAATAAGAAATGCTATCTCCAGTTGAAAAGACAAAACAGTATAATTAAAATTCTTATGGGAATGGCAAAAAAAAAAAAAAAGCATACTGCTGTTGCTGAGTCTTCTGGATCAGCAGATATTCTTTTTGGACATCTCAAAAACTGTTTACTGCTATTTTTCAGGGTGGAAATGTTGTTTTGAAATATGAAAGAACATCATGTTCTTCTAAAGCAGTGCCAGTGTCTTATTAGTGGCAAGTCACTATGCTTAAAATGTTGGCCATGAAGAGTCTATATACACAGTGAGTCAGCCATCTGTTCAGACTTTGAATAAGAGCATTTTAGCCAGTATATAGGGACTGATATTACTATTTCTCACAGTGGGCATAAAATCTGTGGGTGCAGCTGACCTGACAGAATGTAGTCCATTCAAGGTAAATACGCGACAAGCTTTTACTAAAGCTGCTTTGATTGCTGTACAGGAAAGTAATATAAGAATGTCCAGAAGAGCATTGTACGTTAGATGTATGGACCTGTGCTTAACTGAAGCATTATAATCACAATGTACACTGAGGGATATTCCAGGCAGCTGTTTTTGTCTTGCTCACCTCTAAAGGAAATGCTGAGAGGGGAGATGTGAAATATATAAGAATCGGGGAAAAAAATACTAATCTATGAGGCTAAAGAGATTCTGTATCAGTTGGCATAGAGTACATATATATGGATGACAAAATAATCAAGTCCAGATTCAGTCACATAGGTACAAAATACACAGACACACAGACACAGATTTCTAGGTTGGAAGAGACCTCAAGATCATCGAGTCCAACCTCCGACCTAACACTAAGTACTCCACTAAACCATATCGCTAAGCTCTACATCTAAACGTCTTTTAAAGACCTCCAGGGATGGTGACTCCACCACCTCCCTGGGCAGCCCGTTCCAATGCTTAATAACCCTTTTGGTAAAGAAGTACTTCCTAACATCCAACCTAAAACTCCCCTGTCGCAACTTTCGTCCATTCCCCCTCGTCCTGTCACCAGGCACGTGGGAGAACAGACCAACCCCCACCTCACTACAGCCTCCTTTAAGGTAACTGTAGAGAGCGATAAGGTCGCCCCTGAGCCTCCTCTTCTCCAGGCTGAACAAGCCCAGCTCCCTCAGCCGCTCCTCGTAAGACTTGTTCTCCAGACCCCTCACCAGCTTGGTCGCCCTTCTCTGGACTCGCTCGAGCACATCCATGTCCTTCCTGTAGCGAGGGGCCCAAAACTGAACACAGTACTCAAGGTGCGGCCTCACCAGAGCCGAGTACAGGGGGACAATCACTTCCCTAGACCTGCTGGCCACACTGCTTCTTATACAGGCCAGGATGCTGTTGGCCTTCTTGACCACCTGAGCACACTGCTGACTCATATTCAGCCGACTATCAACCAATACTCCCAGGTCCTTCTCGGCCAGGCAGCTTTCCAACCACTCATCTCCCAGCCTGTAGCTCTGCTTGCAATTGTTGCGCCCCAGGTGCAGGACCCGGCACTTGGCCTTGTTGAACTTCATACAGTTGACCTCAGCCCATCGCTCCAGCCTATCCAGATCCTCCTGCAGAGCCGTCCTTCCCTCAAGCAGATCGACACACGCACTTAGCTTGGTGTCATTTGCAAACTTACTGAGGGTGCACTGGATGCCCTCATCCAGATCATCGATAAAGATATTAAAGAGGACCGGCCCCAGTACCGAGCCCTGGGGGACACCACTTGTGACCAGCCTCCAACCAGATTTGACTCCATTCACCACAACTCTCTGGGCCCGGCTATCCAGCCAGTTTCTAACCCAGCGAAGCGTACGCCAGTCCAAGCCCCGAGCAGCCAGTTTCTTGAGGAGAATGTTGTGGGGAACGGTGTCAAAAGCCTTACTGAGGTCAAGGTAAACCACATCCACAGCCCTTCCCTCATCCACCAAGCGCGTCACTTTGTCATAGAAGGAGATCAGGTTCGTCAAGCAGGACCTGCCTTTCATAAACCCATGCTGACTGGGCCTGATCGCCTGCTTGCCCTGCAAGTGCCGCGTGATGACCCTCAAGATAATCTGCTCCATGAGCTTTCCTGGCACTGAGGTCAAACTGACAGGCCTATAGTTCCCCGGGTCTGCCCTCCGGCCCTTCTTATAGATGGGCGTCACATTGGCTAGCTGCCAGTCAACTGGGACCTCCCCCGATAGCCAGGACTGCCGATAAATGATGGAAAGCGGCTTGGCCAGCTCCTCCGCCAGTTCTTTCAGTACCCTCGGGTGCATCCCATCCGGCCCCATCGACTTGCGCACATCCAAGCTCCTTAGCAGGTCGCCAACCATTTCCTCATGAATAGCGAAGGCCACATCCTGCTCCCCATCCCCTTCCGCCAGCTCAGGGCACTGGGTATCCAGAGAACAACCGGTATTGCCACTAAAGACTGAGGCAAAGGCGGCATTAAGCACCTCAGCCTTTTCCTCATCCTTAGTAACTAGGTTTCCCCTCGCATCCAGTAAAGGATGGAGATTCTCCTTAGTCCTCCGTTTCGCGTTGATATATTTGTAAAAGGATTTTTTGTTGTCTCTAACGGCAGTAGCCAGGTTGAGCTCCAGATGAGCTTTGGCCTTTCTAATTTTCTCCCTGCACAGCCTCGCTACATCCTTGTAGTCCTCCTCAGCGGCCCGCCCTTTTTTCCAAAGATTATAAACCCTCTTTTTTCTGCTAAGCACAAGCCGCAACTCTCTGTTGAGCCAGGCCGGTCTTCTTCCACGCCGGCTCGTCTTTGGGCACGTGGGGACGGACCGCTCCTGTGCCGTTAAGATTTCCTTCTTGAGGAGCGCCCAGCCTTCCTGGACTCCTCTGCCCTTCAGAACCGCCTCCCAAGGGACTCGGCCAACCAGCGTCCTGAGCAGCTCAAAGTCAGCCCGTATCTCACCAAGTTCACTAAAAACTGTGGTGATGGGAATTTAGACTGAAGAACTGAATAATTTATTCTTAATCTCTAAAATTACATTTAAATTATGAGAAAAATTATTTGGGAAAAATGAACAATTTGTGTCTCAGGGTAATAGGTCTCTGTATTATATACTGTGCCTTGCATATATTTCAGACTTGTTTTTTAAATTATTACTTCCGTGAATACCTGTTTGGTGAAATAAATATTTTCCATTCCTACTGAATGTTTTTTTTAATGAATGCACGAGTAGGATGTTAAAATAGACTGACTATTCAATTTTTCTCAAGATCTTAAACCAGCTCTAAAAAAAATAAAAAATAAAAATAAAAAAATCTGTTCTAAAAAATTAAAGTCAGTATGTTTAGGTTTTGAGGAATTCTAATACTGCATGTCTTGAACAGTTGAGTAAAGACTCACTATGATTGTGCTGGAAAGCACATCAGAAATGTACAAGCTGTCCTTTCCAACTCCTACTGAATTTTATTCATTCTAAGATGTATTTATCATGCCATCCAAGTGGGATGATATCTTGAGAACTGATTAATGTAAGGATAAGTATCAGTCCTGGTTGGATGGGATTTTTTTTTTTTTTCAGAAATGCTCTTTGCTCAGGGAAAATCTTGAAATAGAAAGAAAAGGAAGATGTTTAGAGGACTTAAGATCAAATCTGCCTTTGGTACAGATGTGACTGTGTCAAGTTTTCATTCATCCTTTCCACTTTAAGTTGCTTTCAGATTCTTTATGCCAGAGGCTGCTGACGGTCATTCCTACCTTCAGTATAAGAGAGTATTCATCCAGTTTTAACTATTCGTAAAAGTCAAGTTAAAAATAAAAATCTCTGTCTCTCACTCATGGATGACCTTCTCACAGATTACATGATTTTTTCTGACTTTAAGGTGAAATTTAACTTTTTAAACTGTGTAAAACAAATACTGGTTAGCAGACCTTTCCTCTAGATGTTTGTATTCATGAACGACTGCTTGCTTTATCAAAAAAAATAATTTGCTTTTCCTAATTTATATTCCTGCCTAAGTGCAAATACAAAACAACTAAGGCAGGGCAAGATAGATTATGTCCATTCTATGCATTTTCTGCAGAACTATGTAAAAGCAGTTACAGTGAAGCAGCCCAGGAATTTCCTTAGGGTATAGCACTAAAGACAGTATGAAGAAAAGAACCAGCTCGACTGTTAGGTTGTGCCTGCATAGCTGGCATTCTAGCATGCACATTTACATATGTAAAATGAACACACTTGATCAGGAGTCACAGAAAAACTGAGTCAAATGTAATTTTGCAGATTATCCTCCAGAGCAAAAATGCCACTTTAATTGAAAGCAACCAGTGAAACAAATGCTGTATTTTCAAGAGACATCATGGAGTGCAAAGGTTATGAACAAAGCAGTAACAGCTACAATGAGCCACCAGAAGTAGTAGTGAAAACTGTCTTCTATAGCATATGCACAGTTCAGGCCTTTTCTTCACACCTCAGAATGCAACAAGAATATCCATCAAACTCAATCTGTTGCTCTACCAGTGGAGATGTATTTCAAATGAGAAAGTGCAGACAGTTACCTGTGAAGATCATCTCTTCTATTAACAACTGAGATCCATGGGTAGCTCTGATCTTGTTTTCTCTTGAACTGCTCCACCAACCAGCTACAGCTTCAAGCAGAGGGCCCCTATGTTGTAATACTGATTTCTGATGAGCTCTTCCTTTGAAAATATCAATGAATTTGGATAACTATCTTCTAAATTTATAATCAATGTATGCCTTACTAATTTACATTATTAAAAACTGAGCTATCCGGAAAAGCTAGATGGTATCTGAATTTGCATTATGGATGTACAAAATATTTTTTCTCTTAATTTCCTCTTTTACATCTGAACCATGGTGAATGGCACCTACCTATGTATGTGAATGCCAAGAAGCTTTGCACAGCAAGTGATCCATCTGCAATGCATATTCCATACTGCTCATTTTACTTACTATAAGTCAGAGCACAGTATGTCTATGCATGAGATAGACAGCATGTCATAGTTAAGTCTGAGTTTCTTGGCCTCCTGCAGAGTTGTCTTTCTTTTTATTGACTGTGTTACCAAATATTGAGTGTTAGTGCTTGAGAATTTTTTAACTGGATTTCAGATCCTACTTGACCTATGGTTTTCCAGTTGTGGATAAAATGTACTGGCAGATTTTTTAGAGAAAAATTCAAGATATATGTTAAACTGTATCTTAAATATGTTCCAATGTAAATATAATTCTTTATATAGTAGAGATGTTGAAAAATCTCTTAATCTCTTTTACTGCTGATATTATGCAAACTCTACACACTTTGTCACTATAAATGGCAAAGACTATATTTTGAGTAGCAAAAATATGTCTCCCATATTTGCACGTGTTTTGTTGTGTTAATCATGGACTTTCTATCTGAGCTTTTTCTTGTGCAAGACTGTTTCTCCAAGATTGCTGAGATTAATTTTTATGAATCATTTTTAGACACTGGCATGACTTTGTTTATTGCATAGGGCAAAAGTTAAGGATGTTGAGGAATTTGATTTTTTTTCAGGGTGTGTTAATTAATTGATCGATTAGTTAATTTCTAAGAAAAAATCTGTTATCTTGAATTCTTAAACTGCTACATTGAACTTTCATGACAACCGGTAAATTTTCACTCTGTCAAACTTTGGAAATATGTAAAGCATTGAGATTATGTTCTCTGACTTTAATCTTAATTATATCAAGGTTAAATTCCCTTGAATTATCTCTAGACTACAACAATAAGATAAAAATCGTATTGTTACAATAATTAGAATTCTAGTGGGCAAATAGAGGAGCTGTACCTCATTATTGTTTGTGTGTGAAGTAGAGCTCTCAACTCATAATTTACTTTAAAATCTTAAGATTTAAACAGAACAAAGGTGTTTTTGTAAGCAAGTGAACAACTGAACTCTGCCTTCCCAGGAATGCATCCTTTTTGTTCTCTGGTAACCACACCATGACTGGGCAAGAAATGGCAATGCTGTGACTAGACAGGAGATGCGCATGTGCTGACTGGCCAGTTATCTTCTGCTAAATGCAAGGTAGCCTTGTGTCTGCCTTTTATACTTAGAGTAGAAATGCTATATTGGTCTTTCTCCATGCTACTAATTTCCATGAAACTTGCAGGGATATAATTACATCTAATTATGCTGTGTCAGATAGGGCAATGAATCCAAAAGTGATTAGGGAGAAAAGGAAGGTTTCGGCTGGTTTAAGGCAGAGTTCTCTGTGAAGTCAAGCTAAAAACAGATAGCAAATTTCTCTCTGTGGACCTGAAGAGGAGCTCTGCTAACTCTTTTTAACATACGCTTTAACATAGGATTTAATTTCATCTACTTTTCATCTTCAGAGTTACTAATTTTTTCCTTTTCATTTTACCCCTGTTTCTCTTACAACACTGCCAAACTTCCACCAATTCTTATCTTTCTATTCTTAGTGTTTAGCCTATTTTCCATATACTGTAGTCTATTTTTGTGTTCACCTGAATTCCTTTGTCTCATGGTCCCCACCCCTGATTGGTGTTCCTGATCTTCCAGCTCTATAACCATAAAACCCCTCTGTTGTTTTAACCAGACATAAAACACGAAATGTCTCTCTTTCAGCCTTTTCAGCCTTTTGACCATTGTTTTTCCAACAACTTGCCCCCTGATTTTTGCTGCCACTCTTACTTCCTATGAACAGTTTTCCATCAGCATTACCCGAATAGGCACTGCTCTGATTGTGCACTCCAGGCTAGGGTAGTGCAGATAAACATGCTCCCATTGCAAGACCCAGTAGTCATACAGCATAAATTTTATTCTACCTTGGCCGTTCTGACCCAACTTCCTCTGCTTGCTGTGCTATAGCTGCACCTTTTGGTCCAAGCAGCAGTTTTTGGTCCAAGAAGGGTTAAGCATGAAACATGGAATGAAGTATACTATTTCTCTAAATATTTGCCAAATGTCAAGACTGGACCCGAGGAAGGTTTACTCAGACTTTCTGTTCTTCCCTCATCCTGTGACTCCTCAGAATCTGCAGTTAATCCATTGGTTTCCCCTCCTCATTTCCACTGTGTAAGAGGACCACAACTGAAAAGTGTTTTCTCATCCATGGAAAGCTATTAGCTTGCACCAAGATACACTGATCTCCCTCTTGCCAAGAACAGGGAATGGCTAAGTGGCCTTGTACATCAGCTTTCCGAGAGAAAGGAGCTAAAGGCTTTGAGAGAGGTGTTGTAAAACACAGAAGTGTTTGGACTAAACATAAAAACTGCTTATTGTCAAATATAAACAAACTGAACTGGCCTTGCAGTGGGAGTGTGCTGATGATTGTGTAGTCTTGCATTTAATGACATTCCAAGGACTGACAGCTCCATTATGAGAATAAAAATAAATAAATGAATAAAATCCAACAGCAAGAAACATTTACATACAACCCAGCACGTATTAGTCAAAATGTAGTCAGAATATATAAATAGAGCCCAACTTACTGGAGTCAGTATACAGGAGTCAAAGTGTACAACTAGATACTATTTTCATATAGTCCCCTTTGTTTTATAGGGGCCAGAGCAGGCTAGACACAGGCTTGTCATAAAGACACCCTCCCTTATTGAGGGGTATCTGGAATATTTCAGGATCAGTGCATATTTAATACATGCATTGATCCTCTTAAGACTTTCATTTGGTGCAAAATACTTCAAGACAAGGAATGTAAACACGGGCTGTTCTGGTCATGTTCTATTTCAAAGTACCTGAGAAACAGAAGATGCTCCTGTAGCATCCGTTTATATCTGTGGAAAAAAAGGTAAACAAAACTGGGGGCCCTTGTTCCTCTCTGCCCTTCATATCTGGATGAGGACTCCTACCTCTGGGTTGTCCACCCACAGATCCTTAAAAAGAATGCAGGGGTAAAACGTGGACTGCATTTTTCCCTATAATTGGCAGATTCAAGGAAAAGTGAAAACAAAGTCATTGTTATCAAAGTCATTTGTTATATGTGGCACCTTTTCTAGGCCTGGTGTCCAACAGCAACTCTTCTTAGCCAAGGGATATCCACCATTCATCTGCCATGACATTCTGGTCCTGGAGATGCTAACGTAGAAAAGCAGGTTACTAGGTGAAAATGAGTGGCCATTGTGTTTAAAGGTGTGTTTAGCAGATTACATCAGGTGTGCTCAGCCAGGAAAGGTCAGCCACAAGGTGGGAGGAGGGACCTCGTAGTGACCTGATGGAGAAGTTGCTGTGTTCTCAGCTTCTGGAAATGTGCGCTGCCACAGGTCTTTTGTGTCTTCATGTTCCCAATCGTGGCAGCTGAGCAAAGTCTTTTGTTCCTCTTGGGGGCATGAAGTCTCCCTGGCAAATTGCCTATCTGTGTATGGTTGAAATGATCTTCAGACTTGTTGGGGTATAGGGGTGTATCATCAGAAAGTGGCATTGTAGACCAGACCTTGCTATCTTGAAAGCCGAGGATGGTTTTGGATTTCAGGTTCCCCAGGCAGTCTTTCAGACAGCGCGTAAGGATTCCTAAGCTGTGATGAAGCTCCCTAATGGTGCTTGCAGCATTTGTGATGCTTCAAGTGTCTGTGGATAAAGAATATGGACTGTAGAGGGATATCGTCCTTTAGTATGTCAGGACAATATAGATACAGCATGTTTTACAGCTTTCTAGCAAGAACAGGGAGGAAGTGACTATCTAAGCCGAGGAAAAGCTTCAGTAGCTGAGAGCAAACCACTTTAACTGATAGTGAGGAACCATTTGTCTTCTCCTAGCATTGTGAGCAGGAAGAAAAGGATCTCCAATTTCAAGATTAGTGACAAATTTGTGCGAGTTGGCAATTCTTTGAAAATGAAATTTATTAAACTTGAAATAAAGTGTTCACCCCTGAATGAACATCTCCTTTTGTAAGCTTGCAAGATTTTGCTCATGGGCTTTTTACTGCTATTATCTTGTTTGAATGAATGTACCCTTAAGGCCAAAATCCGTATTGCTGAATTATTATGAAATACAGACTTTGTCTCCATGTGCTCCTACACTTAACATTGCTCAACAAATGATACCTGTGTGGTAATTTTCAAGTGAATGACTGAAGAAAGACAGAGACAGGAGAAAGTTGTAGCTGGTGGGCTGTTGTCATGACCTGAAGGAACTATGGTGAAAAGTGAGTTTTGTATATTCTGATATTGATGTGTGTGCTGCTAGGTATTTTTTGTTCATGCCATTATCTAATTTGATATGGATAGCAACAGCAGCTTACAATCTTAGGGATTGTATGTACTTAAACATGTTACCAACAGATTTTAAGTATATACTTAAAATCTGTAGGGGAGAAATGTGATTAGAAGAAGGCAAATTTTCTCACATGGTGAATTTTTTAATCCTAAAGGTCAAGTTCAAGCTTTCTCAGCATATTGGTAAGAGGAATTACCCATTAATTAAATAACATGAGTCATATTATGCCATCGATTTTTTTATATATTTCTTGCTGTTTGATTTTAATTAATGAGGGTTCTGTACATAGAGGATTCAAGAAAAGGTCCAGTGTTTAGAATCGGAACTATAACATAAAACATGGATATGATAGTGTGGTTTGCTAATTGCAGTAACGATTGCCATCAGAGCCTCCTACACTGTCTGTGCTCAGGCAAGATTGCCATATGTCACAGGAAGCCTTGCCTGAGCGAGGACAGTCAACCCCAGAGCTGATTCACTGTTATTAAAATGGAATACAGCCTGCTTTTAATGCCTTTAGAGATCATTAAAAACCTTCAAGGTCTTTACCGAAATAAGGTGTGTTTACTCACAAATTCAACCTATATTTTAATCAACAGGTTTTGCATTTTCACGGACTTCAGCTGCAAACATCTGAAATGTTTAAAAGAAGGCTGTTATTAAACATGTTCCTGCTCGTGGGTTTGATGCATGTTTTGCTGGCCGCTGTCTGCGAAGGTAGGTGGGTTGTGTTTAAGCTAAGATCTGGAGCCCTTGATCAAAAGCAGGGCTGTACTGTGGTACATGTAATTTTCAAAGTAACATAACACAGTGTCCTCTCCAAAGATCATGCAGTCTAAAGCAGTGTTAATGCTGAGTATTGTATGTGTGTGGAGGCTTCTGCATAATACAGAGCTGTGCAGTATGTTTCTTTTCATAACATGGTGAAACTTAGCTCAGAGAAAGCTCTTGCAGTGCTTAAGACTCAGGAAAGAAAAACTAGATGGGCAGGGTAAAGAGCAGACATGGCCAATATATTGTTTAAAATGATACACTTGAATGGAAGTTCAGAGCTGCTATTTTGTTTGTGTTTTTTGTTTTGTTTTGTTTTCATTATATTCATTCTTCCCCGCTCTGTAGTCTTTTATCTAGGTATACAGAACAGTTGACCTTAATAGAACAGCTTTCATGGGTTCAAGAGATTGTGGAGACCAAATCCCCATATCCCATCTCCCGTAAAACTGTGATACTCCTGAACTGACTCCTTAGCTGCCTCACAGTTTACACAAGGAACCACTTCCAGTCATCCCATGAGAAGATCCAGTCATTTAGCTTACTTAGACTTTCTCCCATAGAAAGCATCGGGTTTGTTAGGCTATAACTGGTATATTGCCTGTTTTTTTTCTAGTTTTAACTGTCTTTCAGGATTGAGTTCTAGTTGAATAATTATCCTTTCCAGAATTAAATAAATAAATTGGCCCTAAACAGATAACGTTAAAATTTGCTACAGTATCAAGTTCTTAATAAACTGAGGAGCATCAAAAGTGAGGTGTTTTTCTAAACATTAGTTTCCGTGATCATCAATTTTTATGATTTTCAAAGAAAACTGTACATTCTGCTGAAAGTCAGTAGCTTTTGTTTGGAAAGCTTGTTTCACTCACTCTCTCTGCATATTACAAACATTTATGTTACGAGCAGTGGCTATAGTTGCTTCCAGCTGCTGGTCACAGCATAGTATCCATATCTTTCTATAGGGTCTTTCAGGGTATTTGGGAATAGCTTGCGCCACAAACATGTCCCACTGTATCAGGGAATCTTAGGTGTATGATTTTCTCTGGTATAGCATCACACAATGTAGTCAACATATAAGGAAGAAACAACAATTAAAATTGATGTTATCCATTTAAATATAAATTATTATATTAGGGTTTACTTTGAAAATGTAATATGACTGACCACCAGTCATTATTTTAAATAACTTTTGGGGCTAGCAGCAGTGGAGAGTGTATGTGCATATGTGTGCAGGAGTCTTTTGTAAAGCTTGGAGGTTGCTTAGCTGACGCTCCAAATCAGGGAGCACTGTTTTTCAAACTAATTTTTATTGTCATCCGGTTTATTCTTTTCTTCATACTGTGTCCCCCTTGTATCAATTTTAGACTAAAATACTGCAAAAACAACAAAAAAAAAAGGTAATGGCACTTTCCACAGTGTTTCAAAAGGTTTTTAAGTGGAAAAAGGTATTTAGTATTTTTAATAAGCATCTTCAATACTATTGAGTTGGTTTCTTTGTTCATATCACAAGATTAATTATGCTGTCAAGCACTTTCAAGGCCTGCTTAACAAAGATTCAGTGATATAATGGTTTGCTTCGCATTGCTTTTTTTCTGCATAGCAATCACAATCAGCATTAGACAATTTAAAACCCTTTCACAAGCCGGAAGTTCTGAAGAGCCTTTTAATCAACAAAAGTAATTTTGCAAACAACTAGATACAGCGTTTTTCATATTAACTAACTTGTGTTAAACTCTGCTATATGCTTGACTCTCTGTTTCTCGTAATGGATTATTCAGATTTCTAGGAGACTAGAAGTGGGGAACACAATTAGCACAAAATGCATTTTGCACCCCATGAAAATTGTAATCTCATATCATTCTCTAACTTAATGTAAACATAGTGTTAGTACTTCACTGCAGTTTCATGTGTTTTAATTTTCCCTTAATATGCTGTTCTTCTATAATCACTTAAAATATTTTTGAAAAAATGCCTTGAAGTATAATACTTGTTGTTTTAAGGCAGACCACTGTTTCTATAGGACAGGTTAGAAATCAAATAACAACACAATTTGAGATTCTGAGATTCAAGTTAAAGTAGGAAAATTTGTTTAGAAATTAGCTGAAGAATGCTTCATACAGTAATTTTATTGCCATATAGCATGATAAGCAATCCTACATGATTTAAAAACACTTATTTGATGGAGAGATTGCAAAAGCAAAACCACACTGTGATCTTTTTTTGATTTTTTTTTTTGTCAAGCACATTTATAAATGAAACTAACCTGTTAATGACACCTTTAAAACACACGTTTTTTTCTAAACTGCTAGAAGCATTAATTTGTAGCATTGCTGCATGTGGTAATTAGCAACTTCAGCAGTGATTTTCTCTGCCCTAAACCTTTCGTGTTTGACACTATTCCAACCCGGGAGAGGAGTGACCCTGGGATACAGTGCTACAGGACAAGTGGAGCAAATCCTGTCACAAGAAATAACAGGGTCAGAAGACATTGCTAATGAAGTCATAGCAACTGGTTTAAAGAGCCAATCAGAGAAGGCAACAGTCTGTAAATGAGGATATAATTAGCAGAAAAAATAACATGCTTTGGTTGGATTCTAGGGGAGCCAGTAATGAAGGCAATGACTGGATATTGAGAGAGATTCCGAAAGATTAGAGCAAACATTGTGCAACAAAGAATACCTAATTAGCAAAAAAGTGAATATGCCTTAATTAGAAGGAAAATATGTGATTGAATGACATGGAGTAGGCTTTTAATATGAATACAATAATGAATGTTAGCCCAGATCTCCATGATGAAGTCCTGTCTTCACTTTTTTCTTTTTTTTTTTTTTTACTTTTACCATTTTGATAGTGAAGAAGATGGACAGTAAATTCATATATTTGGTGTGATGTTAATAATAGAAAAACAATTTTGAGAGAGTAATTCAGTAGTTTTTTTCCCAATTTGCATGTTTGCTATCCCCTAACACAGCATGGCAGAAAAAACAACACTGCATCTTTTAGCTGGCCTTAATATTCTTATGATGTGAAGAATTATTTCAGGTAGGTGTCCTGTGACATATGAGGTAATGCTGGTTCAGATATCCTTCTTATAGGATGAAACCCCTGTGTTTTTTCATACAGAGAAAGGGTCCATGGGGTTGAGGCACTGAATGTGTGTACATAACTATGACAGTGTTGCAACTTGCATTTATTTCTTGTAGTCATATATATTTAAAGTAAGGGCTGATCTAAAATTCATTAAATGCAGAAAAAGCTTCCATTGACTTCAGTAGTTTCTAGATCAGACTCTGAGCAGAAAAACTGGAAATTTTATTAGTAAAAATTAAACATGTTATTATCCTGAGCATAATAGACCCAAATAGAAGAATCCCATAATGGATTATGCCAGTACAGTATATGTACAGTATTTATGGCCAGCCGTGATGAAAAGTATAATGTTCTACTGCTTATCATTTTATTACAATAGAAGAATCAGCACTCTAACTTGCTAATAATTTTTCACTTTTATAGACATCTAAATGATATTATATTTCCTCCCTTTTTCTCTTTTTACAAAATGGTTCTAGGATATTGATTGTCATTTATTTTTACTCATGATATTTAATTGACATAATTAGCAATCCATGTCTCATTCCCTATCTTAAAAATATCCTGTCAATTTTATAGCATATTTATAGGTTAATTTAAATGTATAATTTAATTTATTACTGCATACCTTTGGTTTGTCTGTAACATTAAAATACTTATGGTACAGAATATTTTAATTAAAACTATTCATCAAATGAAGTCCAGGTAGCATCCTTATCCTTGTTTGCAGTAGGGGGTTCTGGCAGTGAAAGCAAGCAAAATAATGGGTCAATTAAAAAAAATATATCTATATATAGCTTTTTCAAAGATCCAATTGCTTAACTCAAGATGGAAAAAAGAAAAAGGAAAGGGAAAAAAAAATGATGTGTTTGTCAGTGGTTTCCAGAAATTAAATTTATGATTTTTTTTTCCCTTGCAGACATCAAATCTGCTAATGTCAGGGCCAGAGCAGAAGTAAAACTAGATGAGAAATGAGCTTGAATTTTCATGTGTGACATATCTCAGTTTGACAGTCGGTGTTTGCAGGAAATTGGGATACTGTTTTCAGTGGGTTCTGCTTGTGAAATAAGCTGTACTATTATTTTTTTCTAGCACTGAAAAATTCACTCTCTATTTGTGAGAATCAATGTATTTACCCTTTTAGGTCAAATGTTTTCTTGTATTTAAAAAAACAGAAAACTTTTAATGATATTTCTAATGAACCAAGAGTTATTAGTTTTCTATGTTAGGGAAGAAATACAGTGAAACACTGTGATCAAAATACTACCTCTAGCATAACTGAATCAAGGTTTTGCTGCAGCTCTCAGTTGACAGTAAGTCTACCATTCTTTACCATGTATGCTATTAATTCACTTCCTAGAACTGTCAGGTACCCTGAGAGTAAGGGAAATACACTAAAAATATCAATATATTTCTCTTCTTCCTTTAGGTAGTGTATCTTTACTGATGCTATTTTAAATTAAGCAGTGAAATAGTATTGAAAGTTCTGACTGGCTCTGATAACAAAATGGATTAAAAAATTAGCAAGTTGGAAAAAAAAACAGGCAGGAATAGAATCAGCTGACAACTTAATTGTTCAGCTTGTATGCAAATATTCTGACAATAATTTGCCAATGCTCTTGAATTTAAGTTTAGGAACACATAATTATAGCATTAATTGTTTCTTGTGCTTTAATTCTAGGTTTCTGTCACAAAACAGGAGGCTTAACTGTAATTCATGAGGAAATATAAAAACTATATTCATTTTGTCTTCAATTAGCTTTAAGCATATTCTATTGCAGTGCAGTGCAGTATTACAATTATTTATGTTAATCTACAGAGTAAGATACAGTAGACTGGCATAATAAATTGTCTTTATGCTGCATAGCAATGTCTTTTTATTCACCTTCTGTATTCACAAACAAGAGCATCTAACTGAATGTGTTAGTTGTCAGTTTGCAGGATAAAAAAGAAGACTTAGTGGCATGTAAGAAAGATGTAGCCCTATAAAATCCACCATTCATATAACTATTTGTTTTTAAAACTCTGTTATAATAAAATTGAATATCTGAGCCTGAGTCTGAAGTGCAAAGAGATGAGATGATGCTGAAAGGTTGGATTGGAATTTGGCCTGAATCTCCTTATTCCAACTTTGATTGCTAAATTAATCACTCAGATTTATGTGAAGGTGAAAGCTACACAACATCTTCATCAAGGAAAAATAGGGTTACAATTCAATAAAATGTGTGGTAATACTTTATTGGCTAATGAATATACAGCTCCTCCTGACTGCTGTATTTTACTGTTGAGGACTGTACAGCATTGCAATTACACTGCTAGTATTTGCTAAAGATACATCTGACTCCTCTCCTGATCTTAAAACATACTTTACAAAAAGACAGGGATTTAGAGAAGGCCAAGGAAAGGCAGGCTATGCACCATCCCAGAGTCTTGTGGGGAAACAAGCCATGGACAGATAATAACAGTGCAAACAGGTTGATGCTGCTATTTTTAAACAAGCTGTTATTATTGACTAACAGAGGTTGCTGTAGGTGGGATGTTGTTAATGACAAAAGCTCTGGAACAGTAAAATTGCTACTAATCCATGTGCTAGAAAGCCTGATAATAAGAAACACCTAAGTGCAGAATTAAATAGTCCTCTAAAATCATTTCCACTACATGTTACTTGATAAGGAGACATAGCTTCCTAAGCAGACCTTTTTCCTTTACAGAAATCTCTATCCCCAGAGATCCATATTACTCCTTCATTCACAAATTAGAGAGGGATGTGGAAGTCCTGAGGGGGTTATTAGTGCAGCTTTCTAAAAGAAAGATACCCAATTACTTTGAAACAGGCAAAAAACATTCTGGGACAAGCTATTTTAGGGCCCACTCAGAGAAACAAATAAATTATGCCATGATCCTTAAGCAAGTATGTGAGTATGTAAAACTTTGGAGTACTCTAGCTGATGGAAGTCAAATGTTCCATGAAACTCTGTTTGGCATTTTATGAATGAACAGTCCACACTGAATGGTCAGAACAATCCTTTGTTTTCTCATCTACTTATCTGATCCCATTGACTTTTACCTAGTGGCTGTTTTAGCCCACAGAGGCATGGTGTGAGAAGGCCAGTCCTGAGCAAATTTCCTGGGTCATGGGGTCACTTGGAAGCTCTGTGGGGGGAACTGGGTTTGTTGTTCATTGCATCCAGTTATGAACATGCACCCGCTGACCATATCTTTCCCCAGCGGGTAAGTGTCTCCCTAAAATCAGAGGCAAAGGAATCATGATGTGCTTTCTTTTTAATACCTCTGCAAATTCAGATTATAGGTATCTGATTTTGGACCATGCAGTGCTACAGTTCTCACTTTCCATATGTATTAGATATAACTAATAATTTCCAGCCCAACTAGTATGTAGTTACTCCAGAAATATGTTGTGGGTTTTTTGTTTGTTTGTTTGTTTGTTTTTAATTAGATTTCCTTAAAAAGAACTTACAACACTTTGACATGAGTTTCAGATGTAAATCATTTTTTAAAACAATTGCTGAAAAATTGTGACATTAACTAAGGTTTTTGTTTAAACTGTAAACCTCTCAAAAAATAGAATTTTCCATGATTTGAAATGAGGCGTATAAATCAGCCCACTCAACCCCGAGTTTCTGAAAAGATTTGTGAACTTTAACAGGCTTTCAACAGGCTTGTTCTGCATTTTGAGTTTGTAATGCAATGCAATCCAAGTGAGATTTATATGACTTCACATTTTGTTGCAAACATTTACAGCTCAAAGCTATTACCTGACTGTCTTCCGTATCAGGCCATTTATGTAGCTAAGAAAACACTGGCATCTGTTTAATATTTTATTGTTTAAAAAATATCTTTATTGTTCAGATATAATCTCACTAACATTTTCATGAATAAACTCTTTAATTTATTCTTTCTGTAGAGCTGAGAATATGTACCTTCATATAAATAAAATTAACTCTGAGTTGACCCATAATCTTCATTGCAAGAAAATAACGTAATGGGAACTTTTTCTTCAGACTGGGATTTTTTTTTCCTTAAGTTTTCTAATGTTTCTGAGAATTTTCTTTGATTGCAAACAGGAAATATCTAATACCTTGTGACGCTTTGTATTGAACTTCAAAAAATACATTAAGCACATGTATAATCGCTCTCAGTGTTAAGTCCTAACAATTTGTTATCGCTGATACATTAATTCCTAAGAAGTTTGAAATATTTACAGGTCTGTTGCCTTATTATTAAAAATGCATAATTCCTATGTACTCTATCAGTCTATATACTGTAGATCACTTAAGAAAGGAAAGAAATGTAGTTATATTATCTCCATTTTGTACACAAGTTAATACCACAGTAAATGAAGTCATAGAGCAGGTACAGCTTTTATGTAAAGAAAATTGGAAAAAAAAATCTGTCACCTACATTATTTTCCAATTCAGTTTGTCTCCAGTTAAGACAAGGCTAAGTTTCTTTTGTATTTTTTTGACATGAGAATGCCAAAATGGTAGCAAATTTGGTGTAATAAAACATAAAGAGAACAACTGTGAAGCAAGCCTGCTTCAAATAAAGCTGAGAATCAGAGCGGCACTGAGACAACCTCAAAGCAAAACCTTAAAGTATAGTACAGTTCTTCATGAAGCAGTTGCGCACAGAATATGTATGATGCATAAGTATATAGAGACAAACAGATGGAAAGGTATGGCTATGGCTATCTATCTGCAAATAGATGGCTCGGTCAAACTGGCAAGAGGTCCATGGCACCTGCCTATCAACAAGTGTGAAGTGTTTCTAAACCCAGAAAACTGCTGGGTTCCCCTTGGTAGGAAAAAAAAAAAACCTCTTTAGTTTCTGATGCCATTGGTGCACTTGGAGCTCAGGAGAATTTCTCCGTCTTCATCTTGCTTGGATACGGGCTTCGTAGTGCTGTCTTGTTCCTGAGAGGCAGTGTCTGACATATGAGCACTTTCCAGAACTGAAACAGCCAAGGACTAGTTGAGAATGCGTATAGTTTGCAGTCAGTACCTGCTTATGTCTAGGCTCAAGAAGAGCAGGAGGATCTGGAAAACGTGTAGTAAGAGCCTCCTCTTGTCATAGTCTCATCATCACTTGGCCTCCACACCTTGTGCTGTGTCAAGAATCTAGTTCAGAAGTTCTGTCTGTCCTCAGCAAAAATAATGTGTTATGAGCCGAGATAGAAAGCTTGTGTGAGGGATTCTCTACTCTGCAAGCTCTGCGAAAGAATTCACCCTACCATCTCTGTGGCTCCCCAGCGTGCTGTTGATGCCATGAATGGCCTGATTTCAGGCACAGTGGGAGATCTTGAATTTGCAACTCAACATTAAGGATGGATTTTTCTCTCTGACTGAATCAACACGTATAATGTGATGTTCTTTATTTACATCAGAATTGGAGGCAGGGAGGGAAGGTTTCATGAGGATGAGATGAATTGGATAATTGCTGCCAAAACAGTAAAGCTATCAGCTAGCACATGTCTAGGATGATAAAGAAAAAAGTGTGCCTGACTCTTTGTAAGGCTAGGGGAACCTTCTCAAGAAATCACTGCTATATTATTTCACCAAAAATTCAGTCTTCTGGGCATTGCTTCAGACAGAGCTTCTAACAGAGAAACCTTCAGTCATGAGAAGAAGCTAGTTTCAAGTGTGACTTCACGTAACTACATTGAATCAATCAGAAACAATACACTCTCATCTAGTGAAAAAATACGTGGGGCATCATGTGACAGAAATGGGATTGCATTACAGCAATTTGATACAAAATGGAGAAGTGAGCAGCTAAAGTTGACAGAAGAGAGAAATGCAAAATGCATCCACAGCTGAAAGGAAAAACATTGTAAAGGAACTCTGAATCTAAAACTAAATGTAATGAAATTTAAGGAAAGGAAAGCGAGGAAAATTTTATGAAAAATCACAAAAAGATTTTGAAGAAAAGATCACAGAAATAATTAATATAAGAAGTTAAGCAAACTGCTAGCCCGGGTAACATGGTTGTGACTACTAACAGTGTAAAAACACAAAAAAGTTGGAATACAATCCAAATGTCATGAACATGGACCTCTCATCAAAAGCCTTGGGGATGGGATACTCATATTCAAAAAAGTCAGGTATTTGTGGCTAAAGTGCCAGTGCTTGCAGATGAAGAAAGTAAGAAAGCTTTGACTTAAACTTTAAAGATTTACAGTTACTAGTTTTTGAATATGAGTGTTTGAAACACCAGTACTAGCTATTTTTTCAACACAATGTGTTTCAATACGTTTACTAGAATAAACAGTGAATGGAAATGTGCTCAGATGCATAGGCAGTACGGAACTCTCCCTTCCTGCCTTCTTGTCTGCATATGATTTTACACATCTTTAAGCTAAATCTGAGGTTCAAATGGAAACTTCATTACTCAAGGACATCAAGTGAATTTGTGACACTTCCTGGAGGACTTTGTGCCCATAAACTATCTAGGTAGTCTTTCTTTTTTGATAGATGTAACAAATATAATTTTAATTTAATATTTACTTCAAGTATAATTAAATGTATCTTACTAATATGTTACAAATATCCTATTTTCTTTCTTCTCTTTCTATAGTTTATATAGATCAGAACTTCCTTTAGCTGTGTCTGGCCTCAGATAAAATCAAGTAGTAGTAGTATTTGCAAGAGTTACCTCTGTTCTACAAGAAATAAAGGAGTGTGATGCAGTACTGTGTTCTTCCAACTCTTTCTCTCCTCTGCTGGAAAAGAGGTAGAAAAGAAGAGTAAATATAAGTAGGAAAACATCCATTCTTTTACTTGAAAAAAAGGCCAGATAAAAGATTCAGATCTTCTTTAAAGCAATGGTATCTTACTTAGTAGATGGACTTTTTTTTTCTGTGCATGGCGCTAGGTAAAATATTCTTGCCACAGTGAACAGGACCCACTCTTTCACTGTTCACACATTCCACTTTACAGTCGAAATTTGTGCATAGCTCTTGTTACAGTAGTCATAATCTACAGGTATGTTTTCTGATAAGTGAAATAATCCTGAAGCAAGTCCAAACAATTCTGAGTTTAGAATTCTTATTTCAAATCCAGCTCTAAACATTATTTGCTCCGATATAAAATAATGAAAGTGTCTGCACAAGTCTCTAAAAGTGCAGCATAGTTAATTACATGGTCAATTCAGCTAGATTAAACTTTAGGCAGTTCCAGAGAAACTAACTATTGCTTTTCATCCCTTCACATCTCAATCCTCTAAATCAAACAGATGTATCCCTGCATCCCTGGAGAGGCCCCAAATGTGGGCCAGTTTGGATTATAAGGAGCAACTTCTAGAGAGACTTCAGAGAGAAAGCTTTGGACAACTCTTCCTGTTCTGTATAATGTGGAAATAACATAGTTGTTTATGCTAACTGCAGCTCTGACAGCTGGTAGGCTTTTTTCAGACTTCTTAGTTGTTTTTATGTATTGTATCTCATGTCAGATAAATGTGCAGTGACTCAAAATGGAATCAAGGTGCTTGTGCAGAGATGAGAAAGCTCTTAGCAAGCTGTTGAGGTCCTATGAACAAGAGTCTGATTGTAACATGATGATATGACGTGATTGTAATGCTACTGATAGCAGCGAGAAAGTGTCATCTGGAAGAAGTAGCTCAAATATCCTGTCTCTAGGACAGAGAGCAAAACACAGGCTTATGGTGCCCTGTGGAGTAATGCTGAGTCCCTGTGAACTTGCATGATGTCCTTGAGAACCAGTGGGTACTTGCTGCTTTTGAACTCAGTTGTTTTTATGAATTCCCTGTGTTTTTTGTGGTTAATACTATACAGAGAAGAGGCATTTCTCTGAAGATTCCCAGGCTAGATAACTGCTGACCTAATGAAGTCAACCTCATAATAATAAAGTTAATGCTTGCCTGAGACTTGGCTTGCAAGACAGATTTGCTATCTTGAGCCAGAGTTACATGCTAATATAGCTGTGAGATAGCTTTATTCCATACATCTGTATCTGTGGGGTGTTAAAACCCATAGAAAGATTTCCGTTTACTTCAGGGAAAGTGGGATAGAGCCCTGGGCTTTGAAACTGCCTCAGAATGTAGTGTGCCTTTGTGTCAAACATGGCTATACCCTAAGAGCAAAATATTAACCTATAGTAACAGTACTTTGCACTTACCTAACAGCTCTCAAATAATCATCTGTGTGCACTTAATTAACTTTTACAACAACATTTCTTTGAGGGTTAGCTAAGGATCAGAACTGAGTGATGAGATGGGAAAAAAAATCTCCAATTATTCATTTATACAGAGACTATTTTTTTATTTGAGTGTATTTGTGTCCTTTTTCAGATATGCTTTCTGATAACACTTTTTAAAACCATGTTTTAATCATAAACACTCAAATGTTCATCACATAAAAATAGGTGTTGGTACTTTTACTAGCATATGTTTGTATGTCCATTCATTGCTTCTCACTTTTACTCCTTCCTCACTGTTTCCTATTATGGCAATGCTGATTCTTAAACCTGCTTCTCCACTGTGAACTTCAGAATATTAGGCTAGGCAAAATCACTTGTGAGTTGCATTGAACTGGTTGCCAAAGGTGTCCAATTAGAGAGCAAAAATGCACCAGACCTCCTAACTAACCACGTTGCATTGCTCGGAGTTTCACTAGCAGGTTCTTGGGAAGCTGATCATAAGTAGAAGACAAGCCAAAGACATTTGTGAATGTTTTTGAATAATCAATATATTTCATTTTCCTTTCTTTCTTAGAAATGGGTATTTAATCAGTGGTAGATATGTGCAGAATCTAGGAGTCCTGATATTTGTTATCCTGTCCTGACTTTAAAATAGCACTCTCTCCCTTAACTGTATTGTAAAATCACACAACGTGTAGACTTTCTAGAAGAGAAAGTCCCTTAGTTACTTAGGATTGTTAGATTTTAGGTAATGTTTTAAATATTTTGCTAGAGAGTGGAATTTAGAGTGAAAAGAGTACAGAAATATCAGACTAGATTGGCTGTGTTGAATCTAAACCAGTAATGGTATCTGAAGAAAATTTTAAAAGAGAATTTTTATTCCCCATTTCCTTTTTCCATGACCCAGAATTGATTAGGTTCCTTTATGTTATTCTTATTAGTATATTCTAATGGGGTGATGACTAACTATTCCTATTAAGCTTGTCAAGAAAAAACATTCCCTGTATTTCTTTCAATTTGAAATGTTTTCTTCCTGGGAGTTATTAGTTAATGCATCTTGAACCACGTTAGCTTATTCAGGTTTGTGGTTGATCTGATAGCCATGCTCCACTAATCACAAGTGCCATCTGGCTGTAGTTCCACTTGGATCATGTTTTGCCACTAGCTGCTGAAAAGATTTATGATCATGTATCTTAGTGAATCAGACAGCATCTAAATATGGATACAACTCCAAACTGGAATTTAGCATTATTTATATGGCACTAAAGGTCTTTTTTTTTCAGAAGCTAATTCTTTAGTGTTTTTGTTGTGTTTTTACACAACACATTCACTTTTAGGCTTACATTCTTAATTGCTATATTACCAGTTTGTTTTACCAAGTCGTCATAAAATGACCCCATACTCAGATTTCTCTTTAAGACTAAGTGTTCCTGATTGTTCTGTTGTTTCACTTAAAAGAAAAATCATTGGTGACATGTAAATGAGTAAAGTTTTATAAAAATAACTTGGAATAAATTTTTAATAAGACGTATTATTATTCTTTGACTCATAGCAAGTCATTCATAAACACCATTAAATCCTGATAATTATAGCTGTAGCTGCAGGGTTGCTACCCTTACAGTCCTTATGCAGACTTCATTTAGAGGTCCAGTGGGGACATGCACATAACTGCTGCAAAATGCTACTATTAACAGTTTCCTTTGGAACAGTATTGTGCTAGATTAAACATTCACTCATGAAACAAAATGTTTATAGGTCATCTAATAGCTAAACGTTCTGTGACTTAGAGTAAATTCCTTAGCTTTGGCTTCCAGATTTTAGGACTAGCACAATTTTCTCTTTTCCTCCTATTTATAACATGAAATATGGAGATTCTGTAATGCAGAAAAGAACTCAGCAATTGTCACTGAATAATGCAGCAATCACCATTTTCCCCAAAGTAGATTGGACTGTTTTGGTTTATAAAGCTGCTTAATAACTTGCACAGTACCTCCCCCACCCTGTTGCTCAGTTTCAGAACCACCTTCTTGAATAGAATGAATTCTGGTACTTTCATCTTCATGTCTTATGAAACACATGCTAATAGGTTTCCACGAAATTTCTGATATAGAGGTAAACAAATCCAACTCCCGTTCTTCTAGAAAATAATCTAATAATCAATTTTGAAACTGCATAGGTTCTTCCAGATATCTTCTAATATAAATCCCTTCCAGGGACATCTAATAGAGAGGAATTTTTAGGAATATCAAAGCTCTTTTCTGTCCTAAAACAAACATCTTTCAAGATTTCTTTAAACTCCAGCATGCACTGGAATACAAACTATCTCTTTTTGCTAATACTCATTTCCTTTTTCCGGTGTAGTTTACTTTTCTTTAGACTCTTATTTCTCACTAATTAGACTCTAAATTCTCACTCACACAGTGCTAGTTCTGAAGACCTAGAGTACATAGCTGTGGTGTTCTTTCATTCACCTGCTTCATGCCCATGCTATCAGTCCCTGCCAGGAGCTGTATATCTTCCAGATGGCCAGTTATCTTCCAGCCCGTCCTTTGTACCATCACCCAGATTGCGTACTGTCCCCTCTAATTGCTGCAGTTCAGTTTGGTGATTGATCAGGCATGACATCAGTAGGATTTAAGCCTGCCCTCCTCTGCTCTAGAATGACTGACTGCACTGCCCCATTACTTGACAATTTGGCCCTTTTCAGGTGATTGGTTTTAGTGCTGTGAAACGTGAGAAACTGATGTCAACACACTACTATCATGGTAACTGCTTCCACCTACTACTGATTTGTTTTACACCATCTTTTTTTTTCTTTGCAGTCTTCCCACTACTGTTTTACTTACTTCAATGGGCTTTGTCCTTATTTTCTAGTTTAGTTCTCCCTCAGAGCAGAAATTCTACGTTATACCTTAAAAAGACCTGTGACAGAAAGAAAGAAATGTTTGGCAGTGCTTTAATTGAAGGCTGAGCCAGACTTTTACATTCTGACAGGCGTTAATACTGTTCTCCAGTTTTACAAATACTCTTCCACAGTTGGAGGATCCCAGATGGACTATATGACTTTAACAAATTAACAGCATTGTAATTAAAGATATTGTAGCATACCATAAGAGAATGCAGATATGTTTGTTAAACAGAAAAGGTGTTTTGAAATGCTATGATTATTTGATATACAACACAGCTTCTAATTTCTCTTCTTTTGGTACCAATTGTCAGTAGTCACAAGAAAAGGTTAGACTGATGTTAAGTCACTGAGTTAGGCAATGGGAAGTTATCTTTTTGGGTGTATTTCTCGTGGCCATTGAAGAACTTCAGTTAAAAAAAAAAAAAATGAATATTGTTACAGAGGGATGTTAACCAGGGAAATAAGTCCTTCTTTTTATCTCTCTTGCTGATCACCCTCACTTTTTCAAGGAGGTGAAACACTGTTAGGATTTCAGGCATTAGCGTGGCAAGTCCTGATAAGATGGCATTTGAATAAACCTAGTTCTTCGGTTTGGAAAGACTCTTCCTTTTTCTGCCTAATAAGACTCCTGAAATCATTGCCCAAGTCCTTCCCACTCACCTTTTCAAAAAAAAAAAATTTTACCTGTAAATCACAATCTAAATATTATTTCATGGAGATCAGTGAAAATATTTATTGTGGAATTTTTAGAAAGTATGAGTGCAGAAGAAGAGGATATGATGACTAGAGAAAGTAAGGCTCATTACGTGTATTCCTTAAAGCTTCCTTAAGGCCTCAAGGTCGGTGTCTAGGGAGCTAGAATGTTTGTGTGGCTTAGTAAATCAGCATAATGATTCTTTTTAGTGTTTTGGTGTGACCCTTAGAATTTTGGTGTATTAACAGGAAATAAATCCTGTCTGTTCTCTGTCTACATCCCTTAAGAAAAGCTTCCTGCTTCTAAGTCTTCTACATGTGCATGTTTTATTGGATTTTTTTTTTTTTAACTTTTGCAAATTTTCTGAACTTTTGAAGGGATGCCTCTGTAGATGCATGATACTGGAAAGAGTGGCAGCTGAAGGCTTCCCAGTAAAGTTTCTTGCTGTTATCAATTGCCCTTAAGAGCATCTCATTCCATTATTTAAATATAGATGATGGCTCACTGTATATTTATAGTCACTGCCAAATCCATTGTTTTTAATTTTGAAACCACTAATAATGGGCTCCTGAAATCTTCTTGGGAGCAGGAAGACAGTTTAATAATGAATACAAAGTCTACTATACTTGCTTTAATTTCTCGTGCTTATTATTTATTAAACACCACCACAGTGGCCAGCCTGTATGAACCACAAGCAAACATTGTCACTTCAACTCTTAGGCACTTAAGCAAGTATCAGCAACACAAGTGTCTCGATGAAAATCTTGGGATCTTGCCCTAAAAGATAAAGAGCCCAACACCAGAAAACTAGCAAGGCATAACTGCCACATTGTCTGTAACCTGTGGCCAACTCTTTCCTTTTCTGACCTGGTATTTTCTCTGCTCTGAATTCTTATTAGTGATGGCTTATTTTGAAGATGGTACACCCAGAAATTTTGATGCACATGTTGTAAAACTGCACAGTGACCTCACATTTGTTGGCTGTTGTACAACAGCTTTTCTAATGATGGGGAGTTTGAAAACCTGTAGGTAATTCAGTTGTACAGTGTTTCTATGTGACTTTGATTTTATATTTTCTTTCTCATTGATTTTTCTTTCTTTTCTGTCTCAATTTGTTGCTGAAAATTATGTTTTAAGTCTGAATTTGAGACATATTAGTAAACAGTATTTTTTAGTGCTGCTTTTGACATGCAGAATCTGGTGAGGTTAAAAAAAATAGTAATTTATAGATTCAGTAAACAGTGCTCACTCGTGACCTTTCTGCACAAAGGCTGTCTGCTACAGAAGACCTATTAAAGACTTCTAGATGCCTAATACTCTGTGTGTCGGTACCACAGCAGGTCAAGGAACTCCTTTCAGTCAGTATTGAGATTCACTTTGTAGTGGCATTTCAAAAAGGCTAGGAGAGTTGCCCTATACTACACACACTTTATAATCACTAATTCCAGGTCGTTCTAAGGAAAGTAATTCCATAATGTAAATTAAAAAATAATAATAATAAGGCTGAGTTTTTAAACCAAGGCACACTGAAAAAATGTAAACTTTACATCTTATTCAAGAAAGATAAGTATTAAGACTGAATAGTGAAACAAAATTTCTGTAATAGGTTACATTTTTTTAATGAAGAAAAAACATGTATTTAAGAACAGAAATAAAAAGGCTTTATTTTAAAATCCTAAAAGTAGTTTAATCTTTATTGTTTTTTTAATGTAAGTTGTAGAAGAAAATACATGTAATACTGAAAAAATAATCCAAACCATTAGATTTTTAAAATTAGATATTGTCATGAAAATACCGGTTTTGTATTTGTATGAACATGTAATGTATTTACACCAATTAACTGCAGGGAAAATCCTTCTGAAGAGACTTTGAAATGTTGAAATTACAATTGTGAAGCAGTCTTACTGAGAACTGTAATGGTGCCTGTACTGTAGAGTACTAGTTCATTGTGTGATATCTGTGAATCATGAAATAAATCTTATTCATAAGCATATGCATACAGCACTGGAAGGCTGAGCACTTTGTCTCTGAGACACTTAAATACATGCTTACCTTAAATGCAAAGCAGGTGTGTAAGTGCTTTACTGGATCAGGGCCAGCACCTTACAAGCCTGACCTCGGAGAGTTGGGATCCCCTGCCCTGCCTCCTGGTGTGACGATGACCTTGCTTACATCAGAGTCGCGTAGTTGCATGAAGGAGCAGTTCTTCAGAAACAGATGGCATTCAGGTACCATTTGAAGCATCTATACTTAAATATAATAAATGCCAGAATAGTCTAATACTTTTTTTCTTTTCATGTCTTCCTGGAGGAGGAGGTGTAGTGTTTGAATGTTAAAACAGTCTGTATGTATTGTGCAGCATTTACTTTAGGTTATAGGATCCCACATTTTCCATTGACCTTGCTTTTAAATATCTTGCTTGTTCAGGTTAGATCATAAGGAAATAAGCTATTTGATGAACACTTAAAAAAAAGTTACAGAAAACTTGAACTTTAAGCGTATTTCAGTACAAATTAGGAAGCATGTTTCAAGCATATTTCAATACAAATTAGGAAATTTAGCATAGAGTCTATACTACTTTCTTTTGTTAAAGAAATATGTCATGTTCCTGGTTTTACTTTAACTAGGATGCAAGATACTAAATACATAATGGGTCTAGTCAATTTAGTTACGTGTTTCAGATAATTTAGGGTTCTATTTTTCCACTTCATATTTCCAAAGTGTTTGCAATTTGATGAGAGCACCAACCAATAGTAGATCTCTTAAACTGGCATTTGAACAGCAGTTCTCAGCATAGCTCAGAGATATAGTGTTCTGGCTGTTGCAGTGTTGTAGCCTGTTCTCGTAGCCTTTGTCATATATGTCGTCATTTCTAAAACACACAAACCAGAAAAAAGAGGGGGCAGAAATGCTCGGATAGCATTTTACCTCATTCCAGATGGCTAGAATTTAACTTACTTTTTTTCAAATTTTGCCTTTTTTTTAAATTTTGGACTTAAGTTTTTTGTTTGTTTGTTTGTTAATATATATCATTCTATTGGTGTGAGAAGCACACCAAGTCATATTAAATAGGGTTTATTACACATAAATACAGTAAATATTACTCAAGGCAACAAGAAAACGACATTGTTCATTGTGTCTAATTGTTATTTATTGCTTTTGCAGTTTTAAGAATTGTCTTCACAAAAAATATCTTCTTTTAATCTTTGCAAATCATATTTTCAACTCTACATTGTGAAGAATGCAGGCCTTAAGACTATACAAGTAGACTTGACAGTATGTTATGCCAGGGAGTGACAAATTAAAAAAAAAAAATCCAGTTCCAAGTGTAAGTTTAAAAATGTAACTAAAAGCCTTCATCAAAGTTTAAAGAGCTTCTTGCGCTTTTAGCATTTGCTTATTCTGATTTATTGACAGTGACACACCTAGCAACAGTCATTCCTGCTGAAGCAGTGAAGTAATGGACTTCTGGAGAAAAGGGGAAAAACAAGTAGGTGCTGTACACAGGAGAGAGGCCGCTGATTACAGACCACTAATTTGTTATGCACTCTGGCAAATCAGCAGTGATTCATATGACAAATAAGGAGAAAAAATTAACAGCTGTCATGTTGTGATGTGTTAATTTCCTGACAGTCTCTGCACTGAAGCCAATTACTGATTTAAGGGCAGGGAGAGAGAGCCCTGTTCAAGCTTCTAATTAGGCTTCTTCAAGACTAAAAGGATAAAAGCAAAAATAAGAGCAAGAGAATGAAGCAGGTAGCCACAGCTTCATAAAGCATGCATGCTCTTAAATCCTCAGTTAAATAGCTTTAAGCTTAAGTGTGTTTAAGATAAGAATTTAGTAACATTTATTCACTTTTATCCATGACCCTGTGTTTTAGTCTTTTGTGTAGTAATTGGGATGTACAGCAAGTCCAAGGGTCTACGTTGCCTTCCTCCTGCAGTCATCCAGGTTCCTGGATGTAACCTGCTGGTAATAGCTTTGTTTAGCAATGTCAACACCTATTCATCAGAGTGCTTTAGACACAACCCGTAAAGGGCCATCAACAAGTTTGCTAGCTCTTGTACCCATAAGGAGGGTTCTTGCAACCTGGGGGAGGCATAATTGCTCTTTAAGGGTGTGGCTCTGTCTCCTACCTTGTGTAAGCAGTCCTTATTCTCATAACAGGACCAAGTGAGGCTGTATGAACAGGAACCTCTTGCCTGCATACTTAGGAAGCTGAGCTAAATCTGTAAGATATTGAGTGCCTTCACTTTGAAGCTAATTGGAAATGAGAGCAATCAGTATATAGCATGGTAGAGGCCAGTGCGAGGGAGGAAATACCGAGGTAGCAGGTGATTCATGCAATGGCTACCATATGTTTTTGAAAGGAGCTCAACTCAGCCATGTAACATAAAGTACATCCCCCAACTGTCCCTAAAACAGACAAATTACCTGGATGTGGGATTGAGCATTCCATTAAAGTAGCTGATTTTGTAAGAAATATTTTATTTTCTTAATGTAACATATAAAAGAAAAAATTAAAACCAGGTTTCCTGTCGACCCACGATTTAAAACTGCACTTTCAACTGACTAAAGAGCTTTTGCCTCTTTTTTGGCATTTACTCCGAAGTGACGTGTGATATAAAAATCAGGAATTAGTCACTAAAAAGGAAGCATGGATTTGCTCCAAAAGGAAGGAACGATTTCATCCACGCAATATTTTTCATTTTTTGTTTCATTTTTCAGATGGTCACGGAGTGGCATCCTTACGGGTTGCTGATAAACTTTTTCAGAACTCACTTGTACTTTCTAAAATACAATAATAGTAAAAATTTTGAAAAATTCATTTGCATTTTAAAATGGGCAAACTTCTCTTATATTTTCATTATAGCTCCATTGAGATTCAAAATAGAGCTCCCACTTGCTTCAGGAATGCATAGAAAATAGTCAGGGATCTGGAGCAATGGCAGAAACATAACTCCCCAGGAAATTAAGCAGCAAGTATGCTATGAATTCCTTAAATTACTGAATTTACATTGGGGAAAAATATATATATTTACTGAAGTACTGCTAATTCTGCCAGGCAGAATCTTGTCTGATTTTGTTAGGAGCTGGATGGGTCCTTAATAAGGGTGCAACCTAGAACAGCTGCTTCCTCTGCAGCTGGATGTGAAGGCCTTAGCTCAGCCACCAGAGACCTTTAGTTTACTTATTTGCTTAACTTTAAGTAAAGCACTCAGTCATGTATATTTGGTTCTCTCCTTAGAATTAAACGATTGCATCTGTTTTTGTATAATCTGTGCTGAAAGCTACTTATGTCACTTTACAGCAAACCAGTTGTGTACTTGGAGTTTGGATGTTTCTACATTGGTGTGTCTGGCAGTTGCTGTCATGGCTTTTTCTTCCTACTCCACTTTGCTATCAGCTGGATCTGATCATACTTTCTTTGGAGAGCTTTGTTTATATTGCAGGCTGCAGAGTAATGTCGAGGAATTGTGTGCTAATTATAATTTGACTACCAGCAAACTAAAATCTCTGATATTTGCACTATGCTTCAATCACTGCCGTAGACATAAAGTAACAAATTCCCAATGACTGGGTGGGGATCAACTGGAGAACCAACTGATGGTGGGAAAAATTAACTTAAAATATGGGTATGATGTGTGTCCTAAACATAACGTTACCAAATATAAATAAATACATGCAAATTTGATGTAGTAATTAAGTTGCAGTGAAACAATATCCAAAAA